>NW_022436990.1:12408934-12668589 GCF_009761245.1 Sapajus apella
GAGAGAGAGAGAGAGAAAGAAAGAAGAAAAAGAAAAGAAAAGAATTAAGGCCTGATCTTCTATCATATTTTCCTTCCCAGACTTTTATTGGTTTTAGGGCTGTAAGCATTTTCCAATGTTTTTTCTTCAGCTCTTATTGTTGGCTATACCATTTTTGGTTGTGGTCCTATTAATCCTCCATTTACATTTACTGGGGGATCTAATCAAGCCATGAGCTGCAATAAAGGAGGGAAAGGAAGATATGCCCAATATGTGAGATTTCCTTTTATTTCTGCTCCAACTCCAGGAGTACTCACTCCAGTGGTGATAACTGCCATCAGGGCTACCATTGAGTTACTCATAGTGACAGGCTGTCCTGCTTTCTTCAGGTTTTCCTCAGCCATCTGTGAAAGTTTAAATATCTGGATGGTACTCACACCAGTTGCTGATTTGGACCTGGAGAAACATAAGCAAATTCTCTACCCCATATTATTACATTGCCTTTTCCTGAATTCTCTGTGAGTGGATCTTGCCACCAGGTTAATTGCCTTACAGTTCTTCCTTGGATTGTTTATTCAGGTATTGTTCCGTCGCTGTTAATTGTCCTCCCCTTGGCAAACTCAAAAAATTTAAAGTTAATCATGCTACATTTAGTTGCGTTTGTGGAGTTCTATATTCACTATCTCCTTCCACAATTAAAACAAGCCCCAGGACCTCCTTTAGTTTTTTTAGCTTTTATATTTTTTGAGACAGGATCTTGCTCTGTTGCCCAGGCTAGAGCACAGTGGTGCTATCTCAGCTTACTACAACCTCTGCCTCCTGGGTTCAAGCAATTCTCCTGCCTCAGCCTCCTGAGTAGCTGGGATTACAGGTGCCCACCACCTCACCTGGCTAATTTTTCTAGTTTTAGTAGAGACGGGGTTTCGCTGTCTTGGTCAGGCTCCTCTCGAACACCTGACCTTGTGATTCACCCACCTCAGCCTCCCAAAGTGCTGGGCTTAGAGGCGTGAGTCATCGCACCTGGCCCTCCTTTGTTTATCTTTAAACGTGCCATCACTTGTGCCAATAAGGTAGCTTTGTGTAAATTTCTTCCTATTCTATCACATGCCTTAATATAATTCACCAAGTGAGCTTTCCCTTTAAGTGGCTGTAAAACAGCCTGGCACTCAGAATTAGCATTGTCGAATGCTAGTAAGTGTAATACAATATCGTGAGCCTCTGTTTCTGATATGGCCTTTCTTATGGCTTCCTGCAATCCAGCTATAAATTTGGCATATGGCTCTTTCAGCCCCGGCTTCACAGCTCCTAAAGAAGGATTTTTTTCACTTCCGGATGTAATTTTCTCCCAAGCTCTCAAACATACTTTTCTAATCTGCTCTATGGCTAGATCAGCCATAGTGGCCTGTGCGTGTAAAGGAGCCCACGCACCAGTTCCTGTGAGTTGTTCTATGGCAATATTAATTGGAAGTTGAACATTAACATTTATATTAGCTTGAATATTAGCCTCGGTAGCCCACCAGGTCTTAAATTGTAAAAATTGAGAGGGAGACAAGTTCGGGTTAAAGTGTCCTAGTCTACAAAAACCAACCGAAATTGCCATGCTTCCAATCTCCCTTTTTTCTTGCTTGTTGAACTTCTGCCTGAATTGAACTGGTTACTGTAGTTCTAGGAGTACACACAGCAACAGGAACAGCTAGTTTCACTTTCTAGGTAGCTTCCAATTTCTTTAATGGAGAGATATCAGGAGGATCTGGTCATCCCTCAGCAAGATACTGAGAGGGGGCTGATGGGCATACCTTTTCCTCATTTGACTTTTCATCCTTTTGCTCTTTAATTTCTCTGCATACTTCATCACACTCTCCTTCCTCTCTTAAATGTTCTTGTTCATCTTCTGTCTGAAACAATTCTAAGGCAAAATGCACTAAAGCCCTAACAGACCACACCAAATAAGTCTCCCATTTGCTTGATCTTTGTCCCATGTTACTTTAATACTACTGAGCTCCCCCAGCTCACCCTAGGAGATTTTTTCAAGTACTGAGCTCCCCTAACCAACCCTGGGAGATTTTTTTCAAGAGTTCTCGCACTACTGCTGGGCTCCCCCAACTCACCTGGGAGATTCTTTTTCTTTTTCTTTTTTTTTTTTGAGATGGAGTCTCACTCTGCTGCCCAGGCTGGAGTGCAGTGGCGCGATCTCGGCTCACTGCAACCTCCACCTCTCAGGTTCAGGCGATTCCCTGGCCTCAGTCTCCCAAGTAGCTGTGACTAGAGACTAATTTTTTGTATTTTAGTAGAGATGGGCTTTCGCCATGTTAGCCAGAATGATCTCTATCTCCTGACCTTGTGATCCACCTGCCTCAGACTCCCAAAGTCCTGGGATTAGAGGTGTGAGCCACAGCACCCAGCCAGGAGATTCTTTTAAGAGTTCCCGAGCTACTTCTGAGCTCCCCCAACTTACCCTGGGAGGTTTTTTCAAGAGTTCTCAGGCTAATTCCGGGCTCACCCAACTTATCCTGGGAGATTTTTTTCAAGAGTTCTGGGGTACCTTCAGCTTAGCTTCTTTCTCCATCGCTCAGGTGACCCTTCGTCCTGGGTTTGAGTCCCCTGTTTGGGTGCAACTTACTGAGACCAGCTCGGCTGTAGAGACTCCCACCCAGGCAGCACTGAAGGCAAGAAGCAGACACCAAGAGAGAACAGCAAAGTGGGACTATCAGGGGGCCAACAGCCTTTCGAGCTGAGAGCCTCTGGGGGCTGACAGCATTCTGGGCTGAGGGCCTCAGCAGATTCTGACCCACATATTTATTATTTCTGAACAGATGATTATTACTAACAAACAGGTGTTCTGTGTTTTCTCACAGAACCAAGATAAACTAGGTAGGCAGCTGGTGCCTGCTTACCACTGATCAAGGACAAACTAGAAAGTATTTTCCAGGAGGGAGCCATGGGGCAGGATCACATACCCCGTGCTTAAAGAATTGTTTTAACTGGTATATGATATACATATACTCTTTTGCTACTTCAGAATGCCCTAAGTAGTTTTCCACTTGGGGGCAGGGGTGGCTACGTTTTCCTTGCCATCGTTCTTCTTAGCAAAATATATAATTTTATCATACACTCAGCATTTCTCAGCAATCATACACTCAGCATGTCTCAACAGTTTACCATCTTTTAATTCCCCTTCTCCTTTCTCCTCAGTGTCTTGAGTATTTGGGATTACAGGCATGTTTGAATAATGTTCTATCATATGGATATATCACACTTTGTTTATCCATTCTTCAGTTGATAGACGCTTGGGTTGTTTCTACCTTTTGGCAATCGTGAATAGTGTTGCTATGAATATTTGTGTACAAGTATTTGTTTGAATACCTGTTTTTAGTTCTTTTTGATATATACCTAGAAGTGGAATTGCTTGATCATGTGGTAATGATATGTTTAACTTATTGAGGAATTGCCAAACTGTTTTTCACAGTGGCTGACCCATTTTACATTCCCACCAGAAATGTGTGAGGGTTCTGACATTGTCTGCATCCTCACTAACACTTGTGTTTTTCTTTTCTTTTTTTTTTTTTAAATAGCTATCCTGATTGTGTGAAGCAGTTCTTCAATATGGTTTTTATTTGCACTTCCCTAATTATCTAATAATGTTTAGCATTTTTTCATCTGTTTATTGGCCATTTGTATACCTTTAGAAAAATATCTATTTAAGTCCTTTGCTCATTTTTAATTTTTTTTCTGTAGAGTGGTTATAATTCTTAATGTATTCTGGATACTCATAGACTCATATTGAATATATGATTTGCAAATGTTTTCTCCCATTTATTGTTCATTTTTTCTCTTTATCATGTGCTTTGATGCATAAAACTTTAAAATTTTGAAGTTTAATTTATTTTTTCTTTCATTACTTGTGCTTTTGATGTAATTTCCCAGAATCCATTGCCAAGTTCAAGGTGATAAGGCTCTATCCCTATTTCTTTTTCATAACAGTTTTATAGTTTTAGCTCCTACATTTAAGTCTTGAGTTTATTCACTTTGAGTAAATTTTTGTAGATGGTAAAACGTAGGGATTCAACTTCATTCTTTTGTATGTGGCTATTTAATTTTCCCAATATCTTTATTGGAGAGACTATTCTTTCTTTATTGAGTAGTTTTGTTACTCTTGTCAAATATCAATTAGCTACATATATATGGGTTTTTTTTCTAGACTCTCAGTTCTATTCCATTTACCTGTACATCTATCCTCATGCTTTTCAATTATTATGGCTTTGTGGTAGGTTTATATGTGAGGAAGTATAAGTCTTCCAACTTTATTTTTGTTTAACAAAATTGTGTTAACCATTATGGTCAACTGACTTTTGACAAAGGTGCAAAGACAATTCAATGGAGAAAGAGAGTCCTTTAAATAATTGGTGCTAGAACAATTGGCTATCCACTTGCCAAAATGATTTGGATGCCTACCATACACTACACACAAAAATTTGGACACCTATTATACACTACACACAAAAGTTAACTCAAAATGGATCATAGACCTAAATGCAGGAGCTAAAATTTTAATGCTCTTAGAAGTAAACATAGGAGTAAATTGTGACCCAGGGTTAGGTAATGATTTCTTAGATTCAACACCAAATCATAGTGATAAAAGAAACATTTGGTAAACTAGACTTCATCTACATTAAAAACATTTGTGCTTCAAAGGACATGACCACAAAAGGTAAAAGACAAACCTAGAGGCTGGAAGAAAACATTTCCAAATCACATAATTTGCTAAGGGATTTGTATCCAGAATATATTAAGAATTTACAACTTTAGGGGAAGAAAGTCTTTTTCCCTCTGCCTTTCTCTGGCTTGTGTCCTGTAAATTAAACAGACAAAAGAGAGATTAACAAGAGAGAAACAAACAGGAGTTTATTAACATGTGCATTGCATATACCCATGGGAACATTAGTGGTGAGTAACTCAAAGGGTGTTTAGAACTTGGGCTTACACAGCACGTTAATGAAAGAACCATACTTTTTAGAGAAGTGACCAGATAAAGCAAAATTACTTTCAGCTTCTTGGGTGGCAAGTTTTGGGAAGGCAAATATATGGGGAAACTAATGGTAAATAAGGGCTAGTTTTAGCAAGGTTTGTTATGCAGATTCCATTGGTGATATCCCTAAGCAGATAAAGGTCTAGAGTTGGCTCTAACAATTAACTTCTGTCTTTCTTGGTTAAGGAAATTACAAATTTATGCCCTGCTTTTCAGTAACTTAGGGGAAGAGCAGAGAGCTTTCTTTGTATCTGCTTCTTCCCAGTTGCCTTCAGCTCAAAATAATCATTATGCCAAAATGGCATAATTTGGTTGGCAAATTCTGCTATCCTTCACAATTCAATAAGAAAAAGACAAATGACTCAATTTAAAAATAGACAAGGAGTTTACATGGACATTTCTCCAAAGAAGATACACAAATTGTCAGTCAGCACATGAGAGGATGCTCAATATCATTGCCTATCCCTATGGGCTGAATGGTTTTGCTGAGGTTTTCTTCTAAGGTTTTTATGGTGTTAGGTCTTATGTTTAAGTCTTTAATCCATCTGGAGTTAATTTTAGTATAAGGTGTCAGAAAGGGGTCCAGTTTCTGCTTTCTGCACATGGCTAGCCAGTTTTCCCAACACCATTTATTAAATGGAATCTTTTCCCCATTGCTTGTTTTTGTGAGGTTTGTCAAAAATCAGATGGTTGTAGATATGTGGCATTGCCTCTGAGGCCTCCATTCTGTTCCATTGGTCTACATCTCTGCTTTTGTACCATTACCATGCTGTTTTGATTACTGTAGCCTTATAGTATAGTTTGAAGTCAGGTAGCGTGATGCCTCCAGCTTTGTTCTTTTTGCTTAGAATTGCTATGTGGGCTCTCTTTTGGTTCCCTATGAAGTTTAAGGTGGTTTTTTCCAGTTCTGTGAAGGTCATTGGTAGCTTGATGGGGATAGTGTTGAATCTATAAATTACTTTGTGCAATATGGCCATTTTCACGATATTGATTCTTCCTAACCATGAGCATGGAATGTTTTTCCATCTGTTTGTGTCCTCTCTTATTTCCTTGAGCAGTGGTTTGTAGTTCTCCTTGAAGGGATCCTTTGCATCCTTTGTTTGTTGTATTCCTAGGTATTTTATTCTCTTTGTAGCAATTGTGAATGACAGTTCACTCTTGATTTGGCTCTCTGTTAGTCTGTTATTGGTGTATAGGAATGCTTGTGATTTCTGCACATTGATTTTGTAACCTGAGACTTTGCTGAAGTTGCTTATCAGTTTAAAGAGATTTTGGGCTGAGATGATGGGTTTTCTAAATATACAATCATGTTGTCTGCAAATAGAGACAGTTTGACTTCCTCCTTTCCTAACTGAATACCCTTTATATCTTTCTAGTCTGATTACTCTGGCTAGAACTTCCAATACTATATTGAATAGGAGTGGTCAGAGATGACATCCTTGTCTAGTGCCAGATTTCACAGAGAATGCTTCCAGTTTTTGCCCATTCGTTATGATATTGGATGTGGGTTTGTCATAAATAGCTTTTATTATTTTGAGACACATTCCATTGATACCTAGTTTATTGAGAGTTTTTAGCATAAAGGGCTGTTGAATTTTGTTGAAGACCTTCTCTGCAGCAATTGAGATAATCATGTGGTTTTTGTCTTTGGTTCTATTTATGTGGTGGATTATGTTTATGGACTTGTGTCTGTTGAACCAGCCTTGCATCCCCGGGATGAAGCCTACTTGATTGTGATGGATAAGCTTTTAGATGTGCTGTTGCAACTGGTTTGCCAGCATATTATTGAAGATTTTGCATCTATGTTCATCATGGAGATTGGCCTGATGTTTTCTTTTTTTTTTTTTTTTTTTTTTTTTTGGTTTTTGCCAGGTTTTGGTATCAGGATGATGTTGGTCTCATAAAATGAGTTGGGAAGGACTCCCTCTTTTTGGATTGTTTGGAATAGTTTCAGAAGGAGTGGTACCAGCTCCTCTCTGTAAGTCTGGTAGAATTTGGCTGTGAACCCATCTGGACCTGGACTGTTTTTTGTTGGTAGGTCCTCAACTTCAGCCCTTGTTATTGGTTTATTCAGGGTTTCAACTTCCTCCTGGTTTAATGTTGGCAAGTGTCCAGGAATTTATCGATTTCTTCCAGGTTTACTGGTTTATGTGCATAGAGTTGTTTGTAGTGATCTCTGACGGTAGTTTGTATTTCTGTGGGATAGGTGGTGATATCCACTTCATTGTTTTTCATTGCATCTATTTGATTCTTCTCTCTTTTCTTTTTTATTAATCTGGCTAGTGGTCTGTCTATTTTGTTGATCTTTTCAAAAAACCAGCTCCTGGATTTATTTATTTTTTTGAAGTTTTTTTGTGTCTCTATCTCCTTCGTTTCTGTTCTGCTCTTAGTTATTTCTCATTTTCTGCTAGCTTTTGAGTTTTTTGATCTTACCCCTCTAGCTGTTTCAATTTTGATGACAAGGTGTTGATTTTAGATCTTTCCTCACTTCTCATGTGGGCATTTACTGCTATAAATTTCCCTCTAGACACTGCTTTAAATGTGTTCCAGAGATTCTGGTACATTGTGTCTTCATTCTCCTTGGTTTCAAAGACCATCTTTATTTCTGCCTTCATTTCATTGTTTATTCAGAAGACATTCAGGAGCCAGTTGTTCAGTTTCCATGAAGTTGTACAGTTTTGAATTAGTTTCTTAATCCTGAGTTCTACTTTGATTGCACTGTGGTCTGAGAGACTGTTTGTTATGATTTCTGTTCTTTTGCATCTGCCAAGGAGTGGTTTATTTCCTATAATGTGGTCAGTTTTAGAGTAGGTGTGATGTGGTGCTGAGAAGAATGTATATTTTGTGGATTTGGGGTGGAGAGTTGTATAGATGTCTATTAGGTCCACTTGGTCCAGAGCTAAGTTCAAATTCTGGATATTCTTGTTAATTTTCTGTTTCGTTGATCTGTCTAATATTGACAGTGGAGTGTTAAAGTCTCCCACTATTATTGAGTGGGAGTCTAAGTCTCTTTGTAGGTCATTAAGGACTTGCCTTATGTATCTTGCTGTGTCTGTATATATTTAGTATTGTTAGTTCTTCTTGTTGCATTGATCCTTTTACCATTATGTAATGCCCTTCTTTGTCTCTTTTGATCTTTGTTGGTTTAAAGTCTATTTTATCAGAGACTAGGATTGCAACTCCTGCTTTTTTTTTTTGCTCTCCATTTGCTTGGTAAATCTTCCTCCATCTCTTTGAGTGTAAGTGTGTCTTTGCATGTGAGATGGGTTTCCTGGATACAGCACACAGATGGGTCTTGACCTTTTACCCAGTTTGCCAGTCTGTGCCTTTTGATTGGGGCATTTAGGTCTTTTACATTCAACGTTAATATAGTTATGTATGAATTTGATCCTGCCATTTTGTTACTGGTTGTTTGTTTTGCCCATTGGCTGATGCAGTTTTCTCTGCATTATTGGTTTTTACCATTTGGTTCATTTTTGCAGTGGCTGGTACTGGATGTTCCTTTCCATGTTTAGTGCTTCTTTCCAGAACTCTTATAAGGCAGGCCTGGCGGTGACAAAATCTCTCAGCAATTGCTTGTCCATAAAGGATTTTATTTCTCCCTTGCTTATGAAGCTTAGTTTGGTTGGATATGAAATCTGGGTTGAAAGTTCTTTTCTTTAAGGATATTGAATATTGGCCCCCCACTCTCTTCTGGCTTGTAGGGTTTCTGCAGAGAGATCTGCTGTCAGTCTGATGGGCTTCGCTTTGTGGGTAACCTGTCCTCTTTCTCTGGTTGTGCTTAGGATTTTTTCCATCGTTTCAACCCTGGTGAATCTGATGATTATGTGCCTTGGGGTTGCTCTTCTTGAGGAATATCTTTGTATGTTCTCTCTATTTCCTGGACTTGAATATTGGCATGCCTTGCTAGGTTGCGGAAGTTCTCCTGGATAATATCCTAAAGAGTGTTTTCCAGCTTGGATTCATTCTCTCTGTCACATTCAGGTAGACCTATCAAACGTAGATTAGGTCTTTTCACATAATCCCGTATTTCTTTGAGGCTTTGTTCATTTCTTTTCACTCTTTTTTCTCTAATCTTGCTTTCTCATTTTATTTCATTGAGTTGATCTTCAATCTCTGATATCCCTTCTTCTTGGTTGATTCAGGTATTGAAACGTGTGTGCTTCGTGTAGATCTAGTGCGGTGTTTTTCAGCTCCATCCAGTCGTTTATGTTCTTCTCTAAGCTGGTTATTCTAGATAGCATTTCATTTAACCCTTTTTCTAGGTTCTTAGTTTCTTTGCATTGGGTTAGAACATGTTCTTTCAGCTTAGAGAAGTTTGTTATCAGTCACTTTCTGAAGCCTGCTTCTGTGAATTCATCAGACTCATTCTCCATCCAGCTTTGTTCCCTTGCTAGTGAGGAACTGTGTTCCATTGGAGGAGACGAGACGTTCTGTTTTTTGGTGTTTTCATCCTTTTTGCACTGGTTTCTTCCAATCTTTGTGGGTTTATCTACCTGTGGTCTTTGTAGCTGGTGAATTTGGATGGGATCTCTGAGTGTAGTCCATTTTGTTGATGATAAGGTTATTTCTTTCTGTTTTTTAGTTTTCCTTCTAACAGACCCCTCTGCTGTAGGACTGCTGAAGGTCCACTCCAGACCCTGCTCGCCTGGGAATCACCCTTGGGGGCTGCAGAACAGTAAGGGTTGCTGCCAGTTCCTTTTTCTGTTATCTTCATCCCAGAAGGGTACCCACCAGATGTCAGCCAGAGTTCTTCTTTATGAGGTGCCACTTTGGATATACAGGGGTCGAGGAGCCACTTGAGGAGACAGTCTGTCCCTTAGCAGAGCTCAAGTCCTGTGCTGGGAGCTCCATTGTTCCATTCAGAGCTGCTGGGCAGGTCCTTTCAAGTCTGCTGCAGTGGAACTCATAACCGCCTCTTTTCCAAGGTGCTCTCTCCTGGGAAGGTGGGGCTTTATTTATAATTTCCTTATGTGCTTTTGCCATTTTTGAGAGATGCTCTGTTCAGCAAGAAAGTAGTCTAGTCACAGTCTGTCAGCAGAGGTGTTGCTGAGCTGCTGTGGTCTCTGCCCAGCTGCTTTGTAAACTTCCTTGCAGTTTATTTACAGAGGTACAGTTAGTACCTCAGTAATGGTGGTCTGCCTCAGTAATGGCAGACTTCCTCGGTAATGGTGGACTGCCTTGGTAGTGGTGGACTCCCATCTCCCCACATAGCTGGACCTTCAGATTCCCTAGCAATATGAAACTCTCAATCCAGAGTGTTTTGGAGTGCTGGTCTTTGTGGGGGTGGGACCTGCCGGTATTGTGGGAGAAGCGCAGTATATGAACTGGAGTGTTGGGGTGGATGGAAAAGCCCCCAATGGCCTTGGTTGGGTAGGGAGGCGGGTCCTCCAGGGATTGCACTTCCCGGATGAGGCAGCACACTACCCTGCCTAGGTTCGCTCTTCTTGGACTATACCCACTGTACAAACAGTCCCATTGAGATGCACCTGGTACCTTGTTTGGAAATGCGGTGATCAATTTCCCTCTGCATTGCTCTCACTGGGAAATGCAATCCAGAGCCTTCCTATTTGACCATCTTGTATCTCCCCCCATGTTTATTTTTAATCATAATCACATCAGATCATGATAACTGCAATGCAAGAATTAAAATATGGTATGTCACAGAGAGTGAATGGGTGGCTATTCTAGGTTAAGCATTGAGAAAAAACTTTTATGAAAAGATGATAGTGAACCTTAGTTATAACTGATAGAGAGAAGCCAGCCTTGTTAATATGGGGGTGGGAGTGGGTGAAGGAATGGGAAGAGCATTCCAACAAAGAAAATAGCTGGTACAAATGGGAGCTCTTTGTTAGGCAGTAACAAAGATTCTCATCTAACTCTTCAATATCCATTTATTTCTCTAGACATAAGAACAACACATTTTTCTACTTTGCCAGTGCTCAGCAAACTTCAATTTATCATGGTCTATCTTTGTTTCTTTTTGTTTTAACTTTTTTTTTTTTTTGAGACAAAATTTTTGCTCTTGTCGCCCAGGCTGGAGTGCTGTGGCATGACCTTGGCTCACTGTAACCTCCACCTCCCAGGTTCAAGTGATTCTCCTGAATCAGCCTCCCAAGTAGCTGGGATTATAGGCACCCACTACCATGCCCAGCTATTTTTTTGTGTGTGTGTTTTTAGTAGAGACAGTGTTTCGCCATGTTGTCCAGGATGGTCTTGAACTCTGGGTGATGGACTGAGCTTGGCCTCTCAAAGTGCTGGGATTACAGGTGTGAGCTACCATACCTGGTGGTTTAACTTTTAAAAAACATCTTTCAGCTATAATTCACACTGTAAAACTCACCTGTTAGGTGGACAATACAATGGTAGTTAGTATATTTACAGACTTGTGCAAAAATGACCAGGATGTAATTTTAGAACATTTTGATTACTTCAAAAAAAACCTTACAAATAATGCGACTCCTCTTTTTGTTGCTCTCCTTTCATTTCTTTCTCTCTTTCTCTCACCAAGTAATGGTTGAAAACTTCTCACTTTTCTATATTGACCCACTGACCAGTAATTGGTTAAAACTACTTAAGAGCATCTTCCAACACTAACTTACTCATTTTGTCTTTGTGGTTTTCTTTCTTTCCTGAACTTCCTAACTTGTTCTTTAGTTGACAGTGTCATCTTCATTATCCTGGGGAAAACTAAAATTGTTATAGCAAGAATCAATGCAAATTTTACTATTTTTAGACTTCAGGTAAGTCTCTTAAGAATAAAATAGGCTGGGTGGGGTGGATCACACCTATAATCCCAGCACTTTGGGAGGCCAAACTGTGAAGAGTGCTTGAGCCTAGGAGTTTGAGACCAGCCTTGGCAACATAGTGAGACTCCATCTCTACAAAAACAAAAAATATTAGCCAGGCATGGTGTCACATGCTTGTAGTCCCAGCTACTTGGGAGGCTGAGTTAGGAGGATTGCTTGAGCCTAGGGGTTTGAGGGTGCAGTGAGTTATGATTGTACTACTGCACCCCAGCCTGGGTGACAGAGCGAGACCTTATCTCTGGAAGGAAAAAAAAAAAAAATGAAGAATAAAATGTTAAGGTCCTGAAAGGATAGAAGAAAGTAATTAGTACTAAAACAAAGCTAAGAAACTAAAATAAATGCAGAGGTACCTGATCCGTTCCAAGGCCCCTACCTATCTCCTCAGGATATCTACTCTATCTGAGACTTTGTTAAGGATCCACGTTAATGCATAATGTGTATAGGACAGAACACTAGTAAGGTCCTCTTATTAACAGAACACTAGTAAGGCCCTTCTCCTATGGGAACATGGGGTCTTCCTTAGGAGGGTACTCCTTTAGGGACCTCCTAGATATCCCCAGCTATGGCAATATCAAAGGGAAAATCCTGATGGTATCAGAGAGAGTCAGCACGGTGGGAAGACCTCCTCTGATTGTAATTCATTCACATTTTTACCAGGCACTCCAGACTCTGACTGTGCTGTGACTTTATGACAGTAAAATTTAAGTGAACAACGTACTGTAAAGAGTTATAATTTGGTAGATTTTGCAATAAATATTTATAAAACTTATTGTTTATAATATTCCTGAATAAAAGTTTCACTATGTTTTCATCTATTCACATAAATTAATGTCAATAGCCCTTGTCAATGTTATTACACCAAAACTAAGCTCTTTAAAAATGATTAAACATGCCACTAAATAACTCCCATACTTCTTCATTTGCTTTTTGAAAATAGTAAAGTCAGCAGGAGGGGAGTTCTTGCCAGCATTTATTCAAGCTCCCTCCTGTTATCCTTCCCTTGCTTCCAATCAACTCTTGCTAACCCTTGCAAACATTTTGTTCACAGAGAGAAGTTGTAAATAAAAATTTTCATTATAGAAGCAATAATAGGCTTATTTCAATAAAATTCTGATTAGAAGCCAAATACTATACACATGGTATTTCTCCAGTCTCTGAATTTTAAATGAAAATATTTTAGCAGATTCTTCTAGACAGCTAATATATTGGATCTTCATTAATAATTGTTTCTTTTCTAGAGATGAGGTTTTGCTTTGTTGCCTAGGCTGGAATTGCAGTGGTTCATAGGCACGATCACAGTGCATTGCAGCCCAAATTCCTGACTTCAAGTGATCCTCCTGCCTCAGCCTCCTGAGTAACTGGGACTACAAGCATGTGCCATCACACCAGTTCTATGACAATTTATAGTTAAATATATTCTAGAAAAACATTTCCTTTATTTTTACCCTACTGTACTCCTCATATTAACTTTTTTTCCAAGAGGTTTATTAAACAGCTACACTAGCTAAATATTAAAGGGATACAAAGATATACAAATGCTGGCATAGCTTAGAGAGAATGCCAGATTCCTCTTCACCCTCATCTAACTTCCTGACTCTACCTAGGTGTCTCTTTCTTGAGTTCTAGTTTCTTACGAGATTTTCTCTCTCTTCACCATGGGACAGGTGGGATAAGAACTGTGTAGAATGTGCCTTAGAATTATATGCTGAAGAGACAGTAGCAGTATTTATTCTCAAATTCCTGTCCTATCTTAGTTTGTTTTATGCTGATATAACAGAATACCTGAGACTGGGTAATTTAAAGTGAACCAAAATTTATTCACTTTTGGCTCTGGAGGCCAAGAATTTCAAGAGTGAGGGGTCATCATATGATAAGGGTGTTCCTGCTGCTGTAGGAACATCCCATGGCTGTAGGGCAAAGAGTGGGTGAGAGAAAGAGAAAGAAAGAGTGAGCACATGCAACAGGAAAGTGGGCCAAATTCACTCTTTTATCAGGAGGCGACTCCTGGATAACTAACCCACTCCAGTGATAATGACACTAATCCGTTTGTAAGGGCAGAGCCCTAATGGCCTAATCACCTCTTAAAAGTCCCATCTCTGAACAATAGATTATGTTTCCAACACACGGACTTTGGGGGACACATTCAAGCCATAGCACCTCCTATTTATCAATGGTTTGTTTCAGTATGCCAGAATGGCTGAGACTGCTCCTAAAGCTATCCCACATGGTGACAGAAGTTTAGCAGAAAACAAGAGAGTCTTACTATGGCTAAAACGGGCTGCTCTCAGGCTGCATCTTCCTACAGTTTGTTGTAACAATAGCTCTGGGACAAGAAGTGGGCCAAGAGGATATAATATGAGATGTAAAGGATGCCCAATATAGCCTGCTTCTTGCCTAGGCAAAATAAAGACTGGGCGATGCACATCTTGCTGGAAGACTTGAGTTTGGAGAAAAACCCTCATGGTAACAAAGAGTATACATTTGCCTGGACTTGTCCTTCATGCATATGAATCCCTGGGAGCATCCGACAAGAAGGTATAGCTATAGCATAATGGGATTAGAGTGTGACTGTCACCATGGCTCAATCTATCTAATAGGCACAACTGAAATACACCATGAGTCTTGATCTCAAACAGTTTCATAAGTGTTTCTGGCATACTATCAGCTGAAATGTTTTATGATTTGGAGCTAACTGTTAAATAAAATATTTTGCAACCTTCTACTTGACAAACATACTTTATGTGTAAAGCTATAATTTTTGTATGACTGAAAGGAATATATCAATGATGAAAATTTTATTATTCTTATAACTGAGTTTTCTGTTGATGAGCTGGCAATGTAATAAAAATACATATATTATATACATTCTATAATAAAGAACAAGCATTTATATTTATATATTTATTCTGTAAAATTACCTCAATTTTAGATATTCATCTTCAGTCACCTAAACCCCTTTAAAAGAATCTTTCTTTAAATAATATCCAAGCTATCGTCACTCTTGTTAAATCTATTTTTAGTAGATTTACTTAGGTCTAATTGACATACAATAAACTATCCATATTATGAATACACCTGTAAAACCATCACCACAATCAAGACATGAACATAGCATGAACACACCCCCAAAAGTTTCCTCTTACATCCTTTTTGAATCCTTCCTTCCTATTTCTCTGTCTCAAGGCAACTACAGATTTGCTGCCTATGATTATAGATTTGTTTACATTTTCTGGAATTTTATAAGAACAGAATGAGTGGGTATGTTCTCTTTTCTGTATGGCTTCTTTCACACAGCATAATTACTTGGAGGTGCATCCATATTGTTTTGTGTATTCCATTGTAGGAATGTACAATTTGTTTATTTGTTAATAGGCATTTGTGATGTTTCCAGTTTGGGGCTATTACAAATCAAGCTGCTATAACATTTAGGTACAAGTAACAAGTGTAACTATTTCTCTCAGGTGAATACTTAAAAGTGAAATGGTTGGATCACCTTGTAGGAGTATATACTACTCAAAGGCTTTCCAAAATGGTGCAACCATTTTACATTCTATTAGCAATGTATGAGGGTCCCTGTTCTTCCATATCCTTGCCAATACTTAGTATGATCAGCCTTTTAAATATTAACTATTATAAATATATGTGTAATAGTATGATAATTCAGGTTATTCAGGTTTTTAAAAATTCAGCCATTCTAGTAGGTATGTAGTGGCATCTAATGGTGGTTTTAAACTGCAATTCTCTGATAATTAATGACGTTGGGCCTCTTCCATGTATGTGAAATATGTGTTCAATTTCTTCATTCATTTTTATTAAGTTGTTAATTTTCCTATTACTGACTTTTGAGAGATCTTCACATAGTCTATCAGAAATGTAATTTTCGCTTTTCTCAAACACTAACACTTTAATGTCTTTGTTAGTTTTTTGCATCAGGGTTATACTGGCCTCTTCAAGAGTGATTTTGGAATATTCCTTTCTCCTTGATTATATGTAAGAGTTTCTCTAGAATTGGCATTAATTCTTCTATAAAGTTTTCATAGAACTCACCAATGAAAAATGGGCTTTGAGTTTTGTTTCTGGGAGGATTTTTAATTACAAATTCAATTTCCTTAATAAATATAAGGTTATTCAGGCTATTTTGAATGACTTTTGACAGTTTATGTTTTTCAAGGAATTGTCCATTTTGTCTAAACTGTCAAACTTATTTTACAAAGTTGTTCATATTTCTTTACATATCTGTAGTATCTTTAGTGATGTCACATAAAGATATTCCTGATATTGATAATATGTGAATCTTTCTTTTTTTCCTTGTCAGTCTTGCTTGAGTATTTTCAGTTTTATCGATCTTCTCAAGAACCACTTTTTGTTTAATTGATTTTTCTCTACTGTGTTTGTTTTCATTTTATTTTAGCTTTATCTTTTTATTTCCTTTTTCTGCTTATGTTGTGGTTTTTCACTCTATTTTTAAAATTTCTTAAGACAAAAACTGAGGCAATTAGAGACTTTTCTTCTTTTATAGTATAGTTATAGTTGTTTATTTTCATAAACAACTGCTTAGTAGCTCCTATAAGATTTGATATATTGTTTTTATTTCCATTCAAAATATTTTCTTTTCTTTTCTTTTTTTTTTTTTTTTGAGACAGAGTTTTGCTCTGTTGCCCAGGCTGGAGTGCGATGGAGTGATCTTGGCTCACTGCAACCTCCGTCTCCTGGGTTCAAGCCCTTCTTCTGCCTCAGCCTCCCAAGTAGCTAGGACTACAGGCATGTGCCACCACACCCAGCTAATTTTTGTATTTTTAGTAGAGACAGGGTTTCACCATGTTGGCCAGGCTGTTCTTAAACTCCTAACCTCAGGTGATCCACTCCCCTCGGCCTCCCAAAGCGTTGGGATCACAGGCATGAGCCACCATGCCTGGCCTCAAAATATTTCCTAACTTTTAAAATTTATTATTTGATCATAAGTTATTTAAAATTATGCTATTTAACTTCTAAATTTTGGGATATTTTCCCAGAAATCTTTGTTACTAATTTCTAACTAAATTCTATTGTGGTCAGAGAATACACTTTATGTTATTTACATCATTGAAAACTTATTGAGACTTGATTTATGGCCCAGAACGTGGTCAGTAAATATTTCATGTGTACTTTTAAAAAATACATTTACTGTTCTTTCTGGTATTTTAATAAATTCAATTGGTCAAGTCTGTTGATTATATGTTCCAATCTTCCATTTTATTACAATTTTCTGTCTACATTTTCTATCAAATGTTGAGACTGTAGTATTGAAATCTCTGACTGTTATTGTGGATTTGCCAATTTCTCTTTGCTGTTCTATCAGGTTTTCCTTCATTTATTTAATTATTTAAGGAGCACACTCATTTAGGATGGTTATGTTGTCTTTATGCTTGACTCCTTTATTGTTATGAGATGAACTTCTATGTCTCTGGTAGTCCTCGTTCTGAAGTCTACTCTGTATGATATGATAATAATATAGCCACACAACAGCATATTCACTGGCTTATTGCAAGCATAATGTACCTATATCCATCCTTTTACCTCTCTACAGAAAGTACACAAGCCAGAAATCAGTTGAGCAACATCTATAAAGTACTGAAAGAAGAACACAACTATCAAACCAGAGTTTTATAGCTCATGAAAATCTTTTATAAAAATGCAAGTGAAATGAAATAAAAACATTTTCAGATTTTTTCAGATTTTTATTACCAGCAAACCTACACTATAGGAAATATTAAGATAACTTCTTCAGGCAGAAAAAAGATGAGTATGATACTAAATGCAAATTTGGATCTATGTGAAGAAATGAGGACTTCTGGAAATGGGTAAAACAGTGTTAAGAATGATCACAGCATTGTTAAGTTGTTTTCAGGAATTAGCCATTGCTTGTGTGTCTTCAGCCTTTAGTTATAGTATAGAGTTTTAAATATCTTTGAGCAATGTTTTTGATAGATAAATAAATGTAATACAATTTGTATTACATCCTCCAAAACATTTTCAGTTAACTTTTCTACACCTCAGCATTTTCAAGCTGTGTCTTTTAAGTATGTGGTGTTTTCATTGTATACATGCAATTCATGGTCAATGTTTCTTATTAAATTCACTTTACAAGTTGGTGTGTTTCTGCAAACAGAAACATAAATTATATGGCTAACATCATTTACTAATACCCTGGTGACAATCAGAATGAATATACTTCAAATTTTGACTGAACAAAATCCAATCATACGTGGTTTAAAATATTTATGTCTTGGTTCCCTTCTTTAAAAATATTTATTTGTGCCGGGCACGGTGGCTCAAGCCTGTAATCCCAGCACTTTGGGAGGCCGAGGCGGGTGGATCACGAGGTCAAGAGATTGAGAACATCCTGGTCAACATGGTGAAACCCCGTCTCTACTAAAAATACAAAAAATTAGCTGGGCATGGTAGCGCGTGCCTGTAATCTCAGCTACTCAGGAGGCTGAGGCAGAATTGCCTGAACCCAGGAGGCGGAGGTTGCGGTGAGTCGAGATCGCACCATTGCACTCCAGCCTGGGTAACATGAGTGAAACTCCGTCTCAAAAAAAAAAAAATTTATTTGTTCATACAGTCAACAGTAATTATCGAGTGCCAGGTACTATTCTAAACCCTGAAGACAGAGCAGTAAACAGAATCCTTACTCTCATGAAGCTCACATTAAAATGGAAGGAGACACAAAATAAACAAGTAAACAAATATATATATAAAATACATCAGATGATAAGTGCTATGAAGAAAAATATAACAGAGCAAAGTAACAGAAAGTAGGGAGATTTTATTTTAAATTCAAAGATCATTGAAGTCCTCCATAACAAAATAACTTTGAATATGAATGAAGTGAGGGAATGAGAGCCTGAGACAGAAATGTGCTTGGTAAGTTCTAGGAACAGGAAAAGTGTCAACTGCCTGACGTAGAATGAAGGACAGAGCTAGAAGAAATGAGGTATCTGGGATGCCAGATTATATAGACCTTTTGGCGGTGATAAAAATTGGAATGTTATTTTTTGTGAGATGGAAAAGCAGTGAAGGGTTTTAGGCAGAAAAGGAATAGTATCTGACTAATGTTATCACTCTGGATGCTGTGTGGAGAGGAGAGAGCACGATGGTCAAGAGAGGAAGCAGGGAGACCTGTATCAAAGATAAATACCATAGCACAGGAAAGTCTTAGATCAACTTCATGTACCTTGTGCTTTGTTGATAATATAATCCAAGTGTAAGTTTAAGGAGCAAAGGAACCAATGGTAGTTTTGAGCTTTCTGAATTTTCAGTTCTTCAAAATGAACTTTGTATTCATTTGGTGGCTTCCCTAAGGAGCTGCTCTTAGCATTGGGGTTGCAATTTATTTCAGTGTTGTTCTAGTGATCCATTGCTACACAATTAATAGCCCCCAAACTTAGTGGCTTAAAATAATGACAACATTGGTTTTGCTCACATATCCATCATTCTGGCAGGGTTCAACAGTTTGGTTCCTCTCCGTGCCACTTGGCATCAACTGAGAGGTCTGGAGCCATCTGAAGTCTGGGTCACTCACATCTGGAAGCTGATACTATCAGCTATGTCCTCAGGTGGGGCTGTGGTCAGAATGCTTCATTGTGACCCTTCCATGTAACTCCATAGCATCCTCACAGCATGGTGACTTGGTTCTAAAGGGCCAGAATCCCAATGTTATCTGGGTTCCAAGACTGAGCCAGGTGGAAGTAATAATAGCTGATTTAACCTAGCTGTGGAAGTCATGTATCATTCATTCTGGTGCTTCTATTCATTACAAGTAAGTTTGTAAGGCTGGCCCATATTCAAGAGAAGGAGAATTAGTTGCCACCTTCTGATAGGAAGAATATCAAACTTCACTATAAGACAAAAGTGAATTGGCAGACTGGGTGACCTTAGGAACATCTCCAGAACCAGAAAGGACAAATTTTCTTTGCCTGGCTTTAAGAGGACACAGAGGCTTTGAAGAAAAGCATGTAAAAATCAAAGGAGGTTTAAAAAACCCCCAAAGGCAGCAACAACTGAACCTGATAATTTGTTTCTTCAATAAACAGCTGCATGCTTGCTATATTTTAGGAACCAAGAACCCAAGTCTTTAGGAAGTCTAATAAAAAAGATGCAAAAATAAGTCCTGAGGTCTTCTATAGAAGGGCCTATGCCTCATTCATGTAGTCTTGATGCCTAGCACTGTATCTGCAACACTTAATAAATGTTGGCTAAATTAAATATTTGATTATGATAAGTATTACATTAAGTTATATACGAAGATTTAAGGAAGCACAGAGGAGCAAGAAACACACCATAGGGGGTAATGGAAGGCTTCACAGAAGATTTGGCATTTAAATTATGTCTTGAATGACTGAGATTTGAGGTAAGGGGCATCAGAAATATCATATACAAAGGCATAGACAATGGTTGATGAAGAGAACAGCAAGTTCAAGTTTCTCTGTGGCTAAAATGTATCCTTAACACAGATTAGGCATTCAATAAATATTGCTGAATAAATGAATGAAGGAAGAGAGCTAGATGATCAGCCTAGAAAAGTAAGTTTTATGTTGGGCTGTCCATTTTGTGTTGCTATAAAGGAATACCTGAGGCTGGGCAATTTACAAAGAGGTTCATTAGGGTCATAGTTCTGCAGCCTATACAGGCACCAGCATCTGCTTCTGATGAGGCCTCAGGTAGTTCCCAATCATGGTGGAAGGCAAAGGGCAAGCTGGCAGGTCACATGGCAAGAGGGAACAAGAAAGAGAGGAGGGAAGCCCCATACTCTTTTTAACAATCAACTCCTTTGTGAACTCATAGAGTGAGAACTCACTCATTACTGTGGGGAGGGCACCAAGTTATTCTTGAGGGATCTACCCTCATGACCCAAACACCTCTCATTAGGCCCTGCCTCCAACACTGGGGATGATATTTCAACATGAGATTTAGAGGGTGCAAACATCCAAAACATATTAGGTTGTGAATTTTTACGCCATGCAAGGAATGTTGGAATGTATCCCACACATGATGTGGCACTATATATGTTTACATAGGAAAATATTGTAATTAGAGGTGTGTTTAAGAGAAAGAATTTTTGTAACAACAAGAATGCATTAAAATGAAGAGAGATTGAACTCTGGCAGGCCAGACCAATTTGGAAGCTACTGTAAGGGTTTCCAAAGGTAAGACAGTAGAAACAGGGAGGAGAAATAGGAGACAAAATATAGTTTTGATGGTGGAATTGATAGATTTGGTAACTTGACCCAATTATTGGAAGTAAAAGTGAAGGAGAGAAGGATAATTCTTAGTTTTCTGGCTTAGTTATCTCATTTGATGATTATGTCATCAAATGAGATAGAAAATACAGAGGAAGAATATATTTTGTATGTTTTGGGTTTTTTGTGTGTGTTTGTCACATAATCTGTTCAGTCCTATGTGCCATATATGGTGTGGGACACTGAATGGGAGATGTCTGGTGGACATTTGGAGCTATGTATACATCCCCAGTTTTCCTAGGACCCACATTATGGGTTATATAATCATATTTAAACAACAGACTTAAAATTGGACCTCATCCAACTAGCTGAAAACTAGCCTCATATTGTTTCTTCCTGGTTCAAAAATATTTCTGGGATATTTCATATGACAGTGGCTACCCACTTCTGCCCTATAGCATTTTCTCTGTTTTCCCCTGCTGCTATCAATATTATGAACTGGACCCCAGGTTGAGCACTAACTCTTGAAGATAACTTCTGTTTCTGTTTCATTCCTTGATTCTTCACATCCCTCATGTGGACCTCAGATTCTTATGATGGCACTGAGATGACAACTCTGAAATTTCTGAAGGTGGCATGGTTGTTCTTCTGTTCTAACCCAGGGGATACTGCTATGATGAAAAAAGAAAAAATACACTTCCTAGCATTTGTGTGGTGGCTGTGGAGGTGTGTCTCTCAGATCTCCCTTCAAGAGAATCTGTTATTGGGCTCCTCCTAGACTGGCAGTTTTCAGCCGCTGCATCTTTGGATCCACCATGGCAGTTATGCTAAGGTCATGCTTCCTAAAGGCTTCTCTCAGTGAATAGCTGAGCATGGCAGCGACACTAGAGCTGAGCTATTTCTGCCCAATATGGGATTTCTCTAATGGCTCTTTTGCTCATGGACACCCTTTGACTTCGCCAAGGCTTTCCTAGATGTGATAATCTGAAAACCTTCCTGCATAGTGCTCTGAAGTCCCTACCCCCCAACTCCTGCTCTCTCCCCTTTTATCCCTCATAGGTGTTTTCATCAATAAATTTCTCATATGTCTAATCCTGTTTGAGCATTTGATTTTTGAAAGACATAAATTGACAAAAAAATAATACCAAGAATGGGGTTGTAGGACTAGTGTGCTCACCACTTGAATGCCAGGGAAGACCCGATATCAAGTGGAATGTTGGGCACGTATGCTCTTTGGCACAAGGTGGTGACTCAATTGCTGAAGATTTTTCTAGTGGTGGCATAGACCCTGCAACTGAGACAGCCATATCCGGGGGACAATGGGCCACTTTTTCATGTAGCTGTTAGACTTCCTTAACTTCTAATTTACTTCTTTACTGGATATACCATTTTCATTTAATAATGGGTACTTCTTGGCCAATTATCCTCTTTGTTGGTGTTTTCATTTCTGATCTTTTATTCATCTTAGGTAGCAGCAGATGAAATTGACCATCATTATGACTCCTGGTAGGATTATCAGGCTCACTTGGAGCATAAACTGCAGGCAGGCTCTCTAACAAGAGCAAGCCAGTTAAATGTCATTAATCCAGGTGCAGGAAGCGGTGTTGGCAGTCTACATACGCTACTTGGACTGGCCATCAGGAAGCCCAGGATACTGCAATGTTTTATTACATGTTGAACATTCTTAATCCCAATATTTGAAATCTGAAATAATCCCAAATCCAAAACTTTTTGAGCACTGACATGGCACAACAAGTGGAAAATTATTCATGTGACAGGATTGCAATCAAAATGCAAGTGTTTCTTCATGCACAAGATTATTTAAAATATTGTATAAAATTACCTTCAGTCTATATGTATATGGAGTATATGAAACATAAATGAATTTTGTGTATAGACAGGTTTCATCTGTAAGACATTTCATTATGTATAGGCAAGTTTCCAAAATCTCAAAAATCCAAATATTGGAAACACTTCTGGTCCTCAACATTTCAGAGAAGGGAAAATCAACCTATACCACATGGGCTAGAGTGTTTAGTTTATGTGTGTCAGGCCTGATCCACAGGCATGGAATCTCATCCCACCTCAGCAGTAGCATTTCACTGATGTAGGGTCTGGGTTCAATTCTATGAAGTTTTTCTCAACAGGGTCAGGTGGGGCATGGCAGGTACAAAAGTCACTAAAATTTAGAGCAGTTGCTATACTCTGTGAATAGGATGAAACCAAAGGGAATTCTATCAGTGTCCAGAAAGGTAATCTTGTCTTGTGGTTTCAAGTGGAGGATGTTCATTCCTGGAGTCAGTGGCTGCTGAGAAGTTTCTAATGGTTCTTAGATTAAAATTTTCTGTTGCCTGACCATCAAGCTGAGGGTGGTGGTAGAAGTCTGGGCTAGATTAGCCAAGTGCTCTGTGATAGGAGTTAAGAGAGGGTAAGAGTATCTCCCCCAACTGCTGGCCTCCTGAGGTCTATATTGTTTCTTTCCCAACAACCAGGGTGGTTTCTCTCCTTCCAGAACCACCAGTCCTTGCAGTAATCACTCCATCTTTTTGTAATCTTCCCCATGTCTTACCTACACCATATGTCCAGACTCACCTCAGGTGGCTCAGAAGTTTCTTCCTTATGTACCTTGCACCAGCCTAGAACATTTCCCATCCTCTGACATGTGGGCCACACAAGGACTACCTTAGTAGTTGCTACCTAACATTCATGATCATTATCATTATCCCAAACTGTCCAAATCCAGCAAGCATAGCCAGGTGGCAAAGGAAGCACTTAGTTATTCTCCTGACTCCAAGTCTTCTTTTCTACTCACAAATTCCAGTTGCCAAGGGTAGACATGGGAGGAAGTAAAGAGAAGAGTTAATTATGTAGAGGACTTTTATAGACGGTCTGAGTTTCCTCCTCAACCTCATAATTAACATTCTATTTAAATGAGAGATACTCTTTTGGGGAATTCCACATGTAGACCCCAAACTGCCAAGACATTAGGGTCGTTAACATAAAGATCCAGAGCTCAAGAGAGTTCAGGGATGAAGAAAGAAGTTTAAAGTCATTGGTATATAGGTAGTAGCCATGGAAGCTGTCATTCAGAGAAAAGATATTTAGTAAGAATAGAAGAGGTCTGAAAAAGTATCCAAGGAAACACTGCCAGTAGAAATCAAGGAGACAGCTAAGAAGACTTAGAGAGATTAGAGAAGATGGGGAGATTGGGAACGAAAGGTCTCATAAACATAAAAGGGGAGAATAAACTCCAAAGAAGGGACTGATTTAAAATTGCAAATGTCTCAGAAAAGTTAAATAATATAAGAACAGAAAATTAGTCACTAGATACTTTAGAAACAATGCTATCTGACATGTATTGGAAAGTTTCAAATGCTGTATATGTATTGACTACGTATCAGGCAAGTCCCAAATGCTGAATATGCTCTGACTCATTTCACTCCCACAGTAATCCCAGCAAGCATGTATAATTATAATCTCCACTTTACTGATGAGGAGACTGAGTACATGGAGGTTAAGAGCACTGTGCAAAGCATTACAGGTATAAGCTGGCTACACTGTGATTCCAACCCGGGTAATGTTGGAATTATGTTCTCAGTATAATGATGAAGGTAGAAGCTGAACTGCAATAGCTTGAGTGGAGAAATAGAAAATGTGAGCCTAGTCTAATCTTCCAATACATTGACAGTGAAGAGATGTGAAGGCTGAATGAAATCTCAAAACCTGAAATGCTTTTCAGGTTTTTTGTTTGGTTTTGTTTTTTGATTTTCACAGGTAAGCAGGAAGCCTATAGTGCCATTTCAGAAGGCAAAGCATGTTTGATGTGGAAAAATATGGGTTTAGCTTTGTTAAAATTTAGTTGATAACAATATCCAAGTGGATCTACCCAGGAGGTAGTTGG
Source organism: Sapajus apella (assembly GCF_009761245.1). Taxonomy (NCBI): domain Eukaryota; kingdom Metazoa; phylum Chordata; class Mammalia; order Primates; family Cebidae; genus Sapajus; species Sapajus apella. The sequence continues at coordinate 12,433,871 of NW_022436990.1, forward strand.
ACATAGGAGTCTGGTGCTCAGGAGAGACATCTAGATGAGAGATAGAGAAGTTGAAGCTATCAATGGGTATAAGAACATGTTAAGAAAATGATAAGAATGAACAAAAGGCCAAAGATGAAATCCTGTGAGTCACATATATGTAAAGGTTTGGCAGATGGATGATTCTGTGCTAACAAAGAAGGAGGCCAGAGAGGTAGAAGTCAATCCATGAAAGAGTGGTGTTACATATTCAAGTTGAGGATTTCAAGTGCAAACACCACAAGAGGGTAAGAAAGATAACTACTAAAAAGAGCTTGCTATTGTCATTAGTGTTTTTTTCCCCAGTATGTCAGTTGTGTATCTCCTGGGCACAATGAAGATACTGTTCTCACCTGCCCTTTGAAGTTAAGCATGGAATTGTAACTTACTATCGCCAATGAATTGTGAGAGAAAGTGGTGTATATAACTTCTGGTGGAATCCTTTAAGAGTTAGTGGGTGATTCTCCATATCTATGTCCCTGCTGTTTCATATAGTAGAGGCTCCATTAATCTGAGCCCTTTGGTCAGGATAAAATGGAGCAGAGACCTCTGCCTAGTTTGAGAAAGAAATAAACATTGATAAATGCATACCTTGAGCAAGAATTAAACATTGTTCTAAGCCACTAAAATTAATGGCATTATTTGTTACTGCAGAATACACTAGAGATTTTACAATTAAGAGCACATTTTAGCTTTAGAAGTATCAGTAGTATGGCAGAATAGAATTTCACTTATTAAAGAATAAATGAAAAGGTAAGAAGTTCTGTAGTAAAGAGGGGAAGTAATACAGCAACTTGATATAGTTTGAGGGAGAGTTAAAATGAAAGGAACAAATAAAAAATATCAAGGTAATTCAAGAAACACTGGAGAGCTGAAAATATGGGTAGCCATTTTGGTAAAATGAAGATTTAAAAAAATGTAAGCCAGAAGGGAGAGACCAAGATGGCTGAAAGGGAGCTTCTCTGGAGTGCAGCTCCCACAGAGTGAGACACAGAACCAGAGCGATATCTGCATCTCTGAGCGAGGTACCAGGTTTGTTCCTAAGGGGCTGTGAACAGTGGCATTAACCCAAAAAGAGGCGGTGAGGCAAGGTGAGGCACTTCCCCACCTGGAAACTGTATCTGGCATGAAGGATGGGGGGATGTGGCACACCTCCTTGGTACTCTGAATCAGATACAGTGCTATATTCTAAGACATTGGCAGCACACAGACCAGGAAAACACTGCCTGGCTGAGAACCCCCCCAAGTTGCAGACCTGGGTGACAGCCCAAGTCAGCAGCCCCAGCCAGACCGGTGCCTTGTCAGCACAGACCAGGGCGGAGACTTGGTCTAACACTGAGAAAGCTTGCGAGAAGGAACCACCTGTCCCACAGAAGGGAGAGTTGAAAGCAGGGAGGCAAATATGCCCAGACAGGCCCCACCCCACAAGATCAAGCAACTGGAATCCCTCTCCCAGGAGAGTTTTGCAGTTAACAAATCAGAAGGAGCTCCATACGGGAGCAGTGGGCATGGCAGAGGGGAAAAAAGCTGCTGGGAAGGTGGGGCTAATCCCACCGGCATAAGCCAAAACCAGACGAAGAATGAACAGCAGCCTGGCTGAGACCAAGGCAGCCCAGCAGCGCCTCCGCAGGCAGGCAACAGACAGATTGTCTCAAGAGGCACACTGACACCAGCATTGAAAAAAAAAGCCTCACACAGGAGAAATAACCCCAGCTTTAAAAGAAAGGATGTCCACTCAGAGATCCCACCTGAAATCACCAACTTCAAAGATCAGAGATAGATAAAGAAGATGGAAAGAAACCAGAACAAAAAGGATGAACACATCAACCTTCAGAACGTCTCTCCTTCCCAGAGAGATCACAACAACTCACCAGCAAGGCAACAAAACAGGTCAGAAAAGGATTTTGATGAGCTGACAGAAGCAGGCTTCAGAAGGTGGGTAATAACAAACTTCTCTAAGCTAAAAGAACATATTCTAACCCAATGCAAAGAAACTAACAACCTTGAAAAAAGATTAGATGAAATGCTAACTAGAATAAACAGCCTAGAGATGAACATAAACAACTTCATGGAGCTAAAAAACACAGCATGAGAACTTCATGAAGCATACACAAGTTTCAATAGCCGAATGGGTCAAGCAGAAGAAAGGATATCAGAGATTGAAGATCAATTCAACGAAATAAAAAGGGAAGGCAAGAAAAGAGAAAAAAGAGTAAAAATAAATGAACAAAGCCTCCAAGAAATCTGGGATTATGTGAAAAGACCTAATCTACGCTGATCAGTGTACCTGAAGAGGACGGGGGAAATGAATCTAAGCTGGAAACACTCTACAGGATATTATCCATGAGAACCTCCCCAAACTAGCAAAGCAGGCCAAAATTCAAATACAGGAAATACAAAGAACACCACAAAGATACTCCTCAAGAAGAGCAACCCCAAGGCACATAATCGCCAGATTCACCAGAGTTGAAATGAAGGAAAAAATGCTAAGGGCAGCCAGAGAGAAATGTTGGATCACCCACAAAGGAAAGCCCATCAGACTTAGCAGATCTCTGAGCAGAAACCCTGCAAGCCAGAAGAGAGTGGGGGCCAATATTCAACATCTTTTAAAAAAAGAACTTTCAGCCCAGAATTTCATATCCAGCCAAACTAAGCTTCATAAGTGAAGGAGAAATAAAATATTTTATGGACAAGCAATTACTGAGAGATTTTGTTGCCACCAGACCTGCCTTACAAGAGCTCATAAAGGAAGCACTAAACACAGAAAAAAAAAAATCCAGTACCAGCCACTGCAAAAACGAAACAAATGGTAAAGACCAATGACACAAAGAGGAAACTGCATCAGCCAAGGGGCAAAACAAACAACCAGTAACAAAATGGCAGGATCAAATTCATACATAGCAATATTAGCGTTAAATGTAAATGGCCTAAATGCCCCAATCAAAAGGCACAGACTGGCAAACTGGATAAAAGGTCAAAACCCATCTGTGTGCTGTATTTAGGAGACCCATCTCACACATAAAGACACACATAGACTCAAAATAAAGGGATGGGAGAAGATCTACCAAACAAATGGGGAGAAAAAAAAAAGAAGCAAGGGATGCAATTCTAGTCTCTGATAAAGTGGACTTTAAACCAACAAAGATCAAAAGAGAGAAAGAAGGGCATTACACAATGGTGAAAAGACCAATATAGCAAGAAGAGCTAACTATCCTAAATATATATGCACCGAACACAGTAGCACCCAGATACATAAAACAAGTTCTTAATGATCTACAAAAGACTTAGACTACTGCACAATAACAGCGGGAAACTTTAACACTCCACTGTCAATATTAGATCAATAAGACAGAAAATCAACAAGGATATCCAGGACTTGAACGCAAAACTGGAACATGTGGACCTAATAAACATCTACAGAACTCTCCACCCCAAAGCCACAGAATATACATTCTTCTCAACACATAATTGGAAGTAAATCACTCCTCAGCAAATGCAAAAGAATGGAAATCATAACAAACAGTCTCTCAGACCACAGTGTAATCAAATTAGAACTCAGGATTAAGAAACTAATTCAAAACCACACAACTTCATAGCAACTGAACAACTGGCTTCTGAATGTCAACTGGATAACAATGAAATGAGCGCAGAAATAAAGATGGTCTTTGAAACCAATGAGAATGAGGACACAATGTACCAGAATCTCTGGGACACATTTAAAGCAGTGTCTAGAGAGAAATTTAGAGCAATAAATGCCCATATGAGAAGCGAGATCTAAAATCAACACCCTATCATCAAAATTGAAAGAGCTAGAGGATCAAGATCAAAAACACCCCAAAGCTAGCAGAAGACAAGAAATAACTAACATAAGAGCAGAACTGAAGGAGGTAGAGACATAAAAATCCCTTCAAAAAATCCATAAATCCAGGAGCTGGTTTTTTTTGAAAAGATCAACAAAATAGATTGCTGGCCAGATTAATAAAAAAGAAAAGAGAGAAGAATCAAATAGATGCAATAAAAAACAATAAAGGGGATATCATCACCAATCCCACAGAATTACAAACTACCATCAGAGATTACTACAAACAACTCTATGCACATAAACCAGTAAACCTGGAAGAAATGGATAAATTCCAGGATACTTGCACCCTCCCAAGCCTAAACCAGGAAGAAGTTGAAACCCTGAATAGACCAATAACAAGGGCTGAAGTTGAGGCAGCAGTTAATAGCCTACCAACCAAAAGAAGTCCAGGTCCAGATGGGTTCACAGCCAAATTCTGCCAGACATATAAAGAGGAGCTGGTAGTGTTCCTTCTGAAACTATTCCAGACAACCCCAAAAGAGGGAATCATTCCCAAATCATTTTATGAGACCAACATCATCCTGATACCAAAACCTGGCAAAGACTCAACAAAAAAAGAAAACTTCAGGCCAATCTCCATGATGAACATAGATGCAAAATATCTTCAATAAAATACTGGCAAACTGGTTGCAACAGCACATCAAAAAGCTTATCCATCACTATCAAGTAGGCTTCATCCTGGGGATGCAACACTGGTTCAACATATGCAAGTCCATAAATGTAATCCACCCCATAAATAGAACCAAAGACAAAAATCACGTGATTATCTCAACAGATGTAGAGAACGCTTTTGACAAAATTCAACAGCCTATGCTAAAAACTCTCAATAAACTAGGTATCAATGGAACATATCACAAAATAATAAAAGCTATTTATGACAAACCCACTGCCAATATCATACTGAAGGGGCAAAAACTGGAAGCATTCACTTTGAAATCTGGCACTAGACAAGGATGCCCTCTCTCACCACTCCTATTCAATATAGTATTGACAGTCTTAGACAGAACAATCGGGCAAGAAAAAGAAATAAACGGTATTCAGTTAGGAAAGGAGGAACTCAAATTGTCTCTATTTTCAGATGACATAACTGTGTATTTAGAAGACCCCATGGTCTCAGCCCAAACTCTTCTTAAGCTGATAAGCAACTTTGGCAAAGTCTCAGGATACAAAATCGGTGTGCAGAAATCACAAGCATCCCTATACACCAATAGCAGACAAACAGAGAGCCAAATCAAGAGTGAACTCCCATTCACAATTGCTTCAAGAAGAATAAAATATCTAGGAATACGACTAACAAAGGAGGTAAAAGACATCTTCAAGGAGAACTATGAACCATTGCTCAAGGGAATAAGACACAAACAGATGGAAAAACATTCCATGCTCAAGGTTAGTAAGAATCAATATTGTGAAAATGGCTATACTGCCCAAAGTAATTTATAGATTTAATGCTATCCCCATCAAACTACCAATGACCTTCTTCACAGAACTGGAAAAAAACACTTTAAACTTCATATGGAACCAAAAAAGAGCCCACATAGCCAAGACAATCCTAAGCAAAAAGGACAAAGCTGGCAGCATCATGCTGCTGGACTTCAAGCTATATTCAAGGCAACAGTAATCAAAACAGCATGGTACTGGTATCAAAACAGAGACACAGAGCAATGGAACAGAACATAGGCCTCTGGAGCAACACCACACATCTACAACCATCTAATCTTTGACAAACATGACAAAGACAAGTAATGGGGAAAGGATTCCCTGTTTAATAAATGGTGTTGGGAAAATTGGATAGCCATGTGCAGAAAGCAGAAACTGCACCCCTTCCTGACAACTTACACTAAAATTAACTCCAGATAGATTAAGGACTTAAATATAAGACCTAACACCATAAAAACCCCAGAAGAAAACCTATGCAAAACCATCAAGGACATAGGCATGGGCAAGGACTTCATGACTAAAATACCAAAAGCAATGGCTACAAAAGCCAAAATAGACAAATGGGATCTAGTTAAACTCCAGAGCTTCTCTACAGCAAAAGAAACAATCATTAGAACTAACCAGCAACCAACAGAATGGGAAAAAATTTTGCAACCTAACCATCTGACAAAGGGCTAATATCCAGAATCTACGAATAACTAAAACAGATTCACAAGAAACAAACAAACCCATCCAAAAGTGGGTGAAGGATATGAAAAGACACCTTTCAAAAGAAGACATATACGAAGCCAATAAACATATGAAAAAATGCTCATCATCACTGGTCATTAGAGAAATGCAAATCAAAACTACATTGAGATACCACCTCATGCCAGTGAGAATGGCAATCATTTAAAAATCTGGAGACAACAGATGCTGGAGAGGATGTGGAGAAATAAGAACACTTTTACACTGTTAGTGGGAGCGTAAACTAGTTCAACCATTATGGAAGACAGTGTGGCAATTCCTCAAGGATCTAGAAATAGAAATTCCATTTGACCCAGCAATCCCATTACTGGGTATCTACCCAAAGGACTATAAATCGTTGTATTATAAAGACACATGCACACGCATGTTCATTGTGGCACTGTTTACAATAGCAAAGACCTGGAACCAACCCAAATGCTCATCAATGATAGTCTGGACAAGGAAAATGTACATATACACCATGGAATACTATACAGCCATAAAAGTTGATCAGTTTGTGTCCTTTGTGGGGACATAGATGAATCTGGAAACCATCACTCTCAGCAAACTGACACAAGAACAGAAAATCAAACACCACATATTCTCACTCATAGGCAGGTGTTAAACAGTGGGAACACATGGACACAGAGAGGGGATCATCACACATTGGGGTCCATGGGGAGGGCTACGGGAGGGATAGTGGGATGGAGGGTGGGCAAGGATAACATGGGGAGAAATTTCAGATATAGGTGATGGGGGAATGGAGGCAGCGAACCACCTTGCCATGAATGTACCTATGCATCAATCTTGCATGGTCTGCACATATACCCCAGAATCTAAAGTACAATAAAAAAACATAACAATAATAAAAAAAATATATATATAAGCCATTGCCTTTCTTTTGGTAATATGGCATATGAGAATTGTCCACACTACAGAACACAAAATAATATGAGATAAAATGCAAATTATATTTATTTAGGTGCACGGGTGACTTGTATGGAAGTTACGGCATCTTTTGAAGGCCAAAATATGAGAAGAATGTACAAATCCAAAAATTATCCCCACCTATGAATCCAGTGGCTCCTCTGGAGGCATCTGCCAGTCCTTGGTGGCCTAAAGGGTTTGTTTTGCTGGACAACATGTATGGGAACAGAAGATAAAGTCCTAGGGTTTGTATGAGGTAAGATGTTGGATATGGACTTTTTTATAAGATGATACAATCAAGGAAAGGACAAATTAAAAACCCCACCAGCAGAATGAGACAGTAAGAACACTAATATGTTTCAGTCTTGGCTATAGGTGAAGGGATTAAAAAAGTTTCGTCTTAGTATTACTAAACATAAATTGGTCCTTATGTAGGTTTGGGGCAGAATTTCTACTATCTAGTCTGCTCATAAAAAATCTAGATTGGTAGTTTTCACAGGCACTTTTATAAGCAAACTCAAATCTTTCTAAATAAACTCACCTTAAATTCAGTCCCCAAATATATCTCCTATATAAGGCTCCAATAAGCATGAGTTTGCTATCACAAATCACAAAAGGGAGATGGCCGTGCTTTAGTTAGGAGTAGGCATAGGTCAAGGTGGCCTTCTGACACAGTGGCATAACTCAGTGGGTTTGGAGTGCAGGCAGCCAACTCCACACATTATGTAACCATGTCACGTAAGACACATTAGGTAACCACTTACATAAGCTTGTGCTTAGCTCAGAGCCACAATTGTTTGTAAAAGGTATAATTACCCTGCTAATGCAACTCGCACCCCCACAAAAAATAAAGCCATGTCGCAACTGCCCACAATTCCTCAAGTGTTTTCTAGCTACCCACCACTTGCCCACCAACTCCCCTCAAATCTCAGTTTGGGCTAAAACCTAACAATTGGTGTAGTCAGCAGGATTCTGAAGTGGGTAAGCCCTTGGTCCCCAATAATCCCGGGTTGGCTATTTAGTGGTGCTGCTCGAATGGGCCCCGGTGAAAACATGGGTGGTGGTAGACTAGTCTCCTGTAAGCATGGAGAAGGCCCTGAAACACCTAAAAGTGCACAGCACTGAGAAGTGTGCCTTTGCTGGTAGCCAGAGGGGCATTTTTAACTGCGCTAGGAAGTACGTGCCCAGTTCCTGCTGGACGCAGTGCAGGCAAGAAAACTTCAGGTTCTGGCCAAGTGCCTGGAGGCCCAGATACACAGCTTAAAACAACGATTGGGAAGTGCTGTTAGCACAGCTTAAAATAAAAGTTGGGAAGTGCAGTTAGCACCGGCTCCCATTGGGTCCAATATCAAGAAGAAAAAAACCCCACTAAGTTGCGGGAGTTAGGCAAACAATGTCAGCATTGAAAAAAAAACCCTATCCATCTAAAAAGTGCTGCTAACTTTGTAAAAGCAATTGTCCCCAGAGCAGCAATTTCAGAAAATGCTCACAAGTGGGGAGAACAATACTACTCAACTAAGGTCCACATGGACGCTCCAGCTCAAAAATTACTTGCAAACGGGCAAAAAAAAGAAGACTTTTGTTGTTTAATTGAAATGATAGCCAAGGTGCCCAGCTTGGTGGGGACACCAAATGACTGGAGGTCACATGAGGAGTTAGCAATCCACTGGTCCCCCACCAATGTACAATGGTGTTGGCGCTAGTAAATACTAGTGCAAATTGTAGCCTCATCTGTAAAAACCCAAATAAGTTTCCAGGCAAAGCTGCATACATAAATGGCTATAAAGTCTGGTCAGTAAAAATAAAACCTGTATCTTTGCACCTTGGCATTGGCTGCTTGGGTCCCCATTTATATACTGTGTATGTCTCTATACAATACCAAAATACATTCTGGGGTATACATTTTACATGGCCTGGCATTACAAACCACGGCCGGGAAATTCAAACTCCAAGTGCATGTGGTGAAGCCTATGCTGCACAAACATAGGCGTCAGCAGCCTCAGGTCCTGCCAGAACCCTAATGGGTGACTTCCACCCATCAATATTGTTTGCTGGGTGGGCATACGAAAATAACTAAAACAACTGAAGAGCTGAAAAAGGTGCAAATAGAGCAATGGCACCTACAGCCCTTACAATTATCTGGTGTGGCCAGTTAAAAAGCTTAATAAAACTTGGCAAATAGTAGTAAACCATCAGAAACTAAATAAAGTAATACCCCATTTGCATGCAGCTGTACTGTAAAAATGGGTCATCAAAAAAATATAACTATTTATCATGTGTCAAGCCATATGCTTTTGGCCACCCCAGCAATAAGGCAGATGCCCTGGCCAAGGTCCAATGGCTAAACTGGGCACCTACATAAAATATGGCCTTGTGGCTACACCAAAAACTGGAACACGCTGGGAGTAAACTAATGCCACAAGTCAGTAAGCGTTGGGGTCTGTCCCTGCCCACGCAAAATATTTGGGAGCCTTGTCAAAAATGCCCAACATGTGCTCAGGCATACCCTAAATGGAGGCAGCTGCTCAGTGTTACACAAGTAACAATATAGCAAGTGCCCTTAACACTTTGGGCCACTGCCAAAGTCACAAGGGTATACACATGCACTAACAGCTGTAAACGTGGCCACGGGCTTATTGTTCACCTGCCCTTCAGGGTGGCTGACCAACAGCACATCATCCCGGCCCTAACGCTTAATGCGCTCTGTATGGTTACCCTCTGGCTGTTAAAAGTAATAGGAAAACACATTTCACTAAACAACAGGTACTACATTGGGCACAACAAATAAACTTAAGTGGGAATTCCACGTGCCATACAACCTGCAAGCTGTGGGTATAATTAAACAACATAAGGGCTCTTAAAAAATAAGTTATGCTTGCATGTCACACCCCCATCTTTGCGGGGCTAAAATTCCAGGCTAAACCTGATGCACCAAACCTTAAATAAATGGCCACAGAAAGGTGCTGGACCCCCATAAAGGTATTGTTACACGGAGCAGCCACCCCCATTCAGTTGCAAATACACACTAAAAATAGCCTCCTCCAACCAGGTATAAAAACAAACAGTAACCTATTGTTGCCTGCCCCAAGAGCCCTAAAGGCAGGGAAACAAGAAATCTGGCTATGGCCATAAACCCTCCAAGCCCTCCACTACTGGTAGTTGACCATCAAATCTCCCTGTGGGGAGGGCCTGCAGTATAACTGGCGTGTCACACCTTAAGTGTTCAATACCTGGCCCCTGCGGTTAACCATTCGTAGAAAAACAGACAGGAAAAAACACTTCTCTGGGAAACAGATGTACTATCTGTGTGGCCTATTATAAGCTCCCTAGTAACTTTGGCACAAATACAAAACCCAAAGAAACCATGGGGAGCTAAAACGGTGTAGTCCATCTCCCAGGGCAGATGCCTTTGGTGGCTGCATTTTTACCTAGGAATAAAAAGTCAGCCTGTATTTTGCTTAAAATAATTATTTTACCTCTGTTAGTACCTGTGCCTACTCTGTCATTTCAACTGTAAGTTAACATGCTCCAACTGCGTTGTAAACTGGGCCCCACCTATGCTAACATAACCAATGTTTCCAACTCTTAAATCTGCATTGCCCTCCCAGCAGCAGCTGTAAACAGCTTGCCTTGGCACATACATTCAGTGTCTGCAAAAAACTAAACATGGCTAAAAACTTGGGGTCCCATGGCTAACACCTGGAACACAACACAGCAAGCTTTAAACAAAGAAAGTTGCAAAACCCATGGTGTGCCCGACCCCTAATTGGCCTGTGCTGTTTATCATAGGTGGGGCTGACTAGTGGGGGAACATAAAGTACTCCTGGCCCAGGTGCCGCAGTGCACAAAGCAACATGGGGTAACACCACTGTGGAATGGGCAATGTCTTGGCCTGTGCAAACATAGCACGTATCACCATACCTTTGGGGTGGTGAAACAAGTGGCCCAACCAAGACTGGGCCCCAGTAAACTTTGTTCCCCCTGGGAGTGAATGTGTTTGTAAAAACACAGTATAGCCTTACCTACCAGCAAGCTGAACTAAACGTTGTACCTGGGGGTGGCCTTATGTATCTGCTACTGTTCTCCCCACATTGCCCAAACACCCGCATAACTGGAAAGCAGTACGCTCTTGGCTTTTGCAAATACAACAACCCCTTGGTGGTTCTATTCCTCGGCATTAATCATCCCTAAAGCAGGTGTTGTAATGGTAAAAGAACAAGTTACTGCTCTTGCAAAGCACACAGTATGGGCTCTAAATTACACATAAGTGGTCTTTCTCCTGTTAACAAATAAAATTAATCAAATCAAAAGGTGGCATTTCCTTTTGGTACCAAATGGCCTTAAACATAGTAACTGCTGCCCAAGAAGGCACCTGTGCCCTTTTAAAAACACAATGTTGTAGTTTTATACCTAACAATCAGCAAAACATAACAGGATCCCAGCAAGGGGTCCGATGAAAAATTAAGGTGGTTAAAGCCTAACAAACAATCCCCTGCAAAAATGGCAAAATCCTTGAGCTCTGGCCTGTGCTGGGCCCTAACAGTCACAAGTAGCATAGCTAAGATCCTGGGAGTAAGGTGTTGCTCTCTGTATTGTTGTTGTAGGTTATAAATTCAGGGCTTTGCCCTATGAGCATGTGACACTACCCAAAAAATGCCCTTGGCCTAAGTGGTGGAGTGTAAGGGAGATGGCTGCACTTTAGTCAGGAGTAGGCTGAGGTGGCCCTCTGGCGAAGAATAACTCAGCAGGTTTGGCGTGCAGGCACGCAATTCCACACATTATGTAACCACACACAATTCTACACATTATGTATGTAAAGGGCATTAGGTAACCATTCACATAAGCTGGTGCTTATCTTGGAGCCAATATTGTTTATAAAACATATAGCTAATGCTATATATACAGCTCACGCCCTGCCAAAAATAAAGCCATGTTGCAACTGCCTACAATTCCTCAAGTATTTTTCTAGTTACCTGCCACCTATCCACCAACTCCCCTCAAACCTCAGCTTGGGCTAAAACCTAACAACATAAAAAATATGCTTTTCAGTAATGGAAGTCATGCCCCTAATTAAGAACAAATGGAGGCAATATATCCCTGTATTAAAATTCAACACAATTGATAGTTTGATCATACATATAAATGAAATAAAAACAAAAGCAAAAATTATAGACAAGTTTTTCATAAAAGAAGCTAAAATTTCTTGGTTTGATATTTTAGTTCATCACAACTGCATGCAAAGACCCTTGTACTCTAATTTTTGTCAAAAAAAAAAACAAAAAACAAACCCAACATGGGATGATAATGAGAAGCAATAAATAGTAATATTAGTAAATATTTCAATGCTTAGACATGTTTGGAAAATATACCCCCAGGAATATATTATGTTCTTCAAATAATATTTTAAAAATTGTGTCATAAATCTTATTCTTTTAAAAATGGGTTATAATTTTATAATTGCAGAAGTTTTGACACTGATGGCTCTAAAAAACCTAATACCCTTGAGACTGGTGTAACTAATTAATAAAATGCTCTTTGCAAACAAAATAAATTCAGAAGAATTCATGCCACAATTATAACATTGAGATGAACATTTGCAACAGAGCAATCTGATTTCAGATGTTGCATCAAATAATAAGCTGAACACTTTACACTGTATTTATAGACCTTCTAAGAGACCAAATTATACATAATTTATTGTAACTTTGAGATTGCCACTCATTATGTAGTGTTAGCAGCAAATAGTTACTGTGGGACACATGTAAGTATCAAAATAAAATTAGACAAGTTGGGAGACTGTGTCTTTTAAGACCAAGAACCTCATCAGCTCTTTTAGTATTTTCTACCATTCAAGAATTAAAGCACTATCCTTTAAGTTATCACATCATGGTAATAAAAATATTCTTATGATAATTCCTTCTACAGTTTTTCACTGCAAAGATTGCTGTTTCTCCAGGTGAACTTAACAAATACTTTAGCAAGCTTGAAAGCATGAGGCTTTTTCTTGTTTTTCTCTCTTCCATTTTTTGGGTCTGCTTCCTCCAGATGCCCCTGTTACGGACTTCAGCTGAAAGCAGCAATGCAGGTCCTGGTTGTATCATGAGCACATGGATAGTATTGGATACCCTGAGCCACAACACCAATAGCAGGTCAGTTCATTGACCTGGGTCATTCTTTTCAGATGAAGCAAATGTGGGACCAAGTCCTCTCTGATAGCCCTAGGCTATCCCCATCCAGTAATCTCATTGGGATGAAGAAGCAGACAGAGAGAGAGAGTGCATGAGATTAGGGCTGTGCAAATTGCCTGATATTAATGTGATTTTCCTTGCTTGTGAAGGCATGGACCAGGTGAGGTGGCTCACACCTGTAATCCCAGCACTTTGGGAGGCCAAGGTGGGCAGATCACCTGAGGTCAGGAGTTTGAGATCAGCCTGGTGAAACAACATGGTGAAACCCCATCTCTACCAAAAATACAAAAATTTCCTGGATGTGGTGACACATGCCTGTATTCCTGGCTACTGGGGAAGCTGAGGAGGGAGAATCACTTGAGCCTGGGAGGCAATGAGCTGAGATTGTGCCACTGCACTGCAGTTTGGGTGACAGAGAAAAAAAAAAAAAAAAAGAAGGCATGTTAGCTGTTTCTCAGAGTCCCCCTTGTTCAATTCAGACTTTGGTGCCAGGAATGCAGAGACCAATGGAAGGTAGAGAAAACTTGAAGTTTTAAATATTTGAGATAGCTGTGAGGTGGAGAATGGGGTTTCGGGAAAGACTTTCGAGTGGAGGCACCAGAAATGCAATTTCTAAAATCCCAAAGAAAACAGGAAAGTTTCAAGTAGCCTCTGAGAAAGGCAATGTGCATAAGCGTTGGAGTCCCCACCTGCTCCCCCATTCCCTCAGATTTGGAATTCTAGGGTCACAGTTAACCTCCTTACGTGCTCTACCTTCCAAGTGAAATTTGCCTTCACAGGTGGAGCACTGGTGACAGCTGGCATAGATTGGTGAGCACCCCACTGAAGCTGAAACCAAGATTTTTTTTCTTTTTTTCTCTTTGACTTTTTTTCTTTTTGTTATAGTTTATGGCTGGTAAGAATCATGTGGGTCTGGAAATTGGTATTTCCTGATTTGATTACATTGGGTTTGTTTGGGAAATCATATTTAACAAGCAATCGATGCTCACATTGTAAAGTGCTGAAGTAGTGATCACATTTAATTTGTGTTTTTAAATATTTTGTGTGAGGCTTATACTCATTCTTATGCCTCATGCCGAATATCTGGACAAGTGAATTTAGGACAAGTGAACACATGAAAACACGCAGAAACTCAATTTTGTAATTGCTGAAGGCTTTCCTCCAATGGAACACTGGAAAAGGCCTATTGTTAGCATTGCAGCCTGTTACAGTGATAGCCACTGTTTCCCAGACATGGGAAGTTTTTCTGCTCACTATTAGGAGTTTTATGGTACGAAAGTTCTTGGTCAAAAAAATTTGAGAAAAGCTGTCTTGAGCAGATTTACTCATCTTTCTCTTCCTGTGAGGTTTCCCAGTTTTTAATCTGTGAATGTTCATATTGAAACTCCAAGAGCTACCTATGCAGTGCAGTACTTTGCTGATGTTTTTTGGTTATGGAATACTTTAATTTTGCATACTGATGGAATTTAGGACACGCTACCCTAACATATGACACCTTGGCGTTTGAGAAAATAGCACAAGCAGAAAGGCCATTTTCACCTTCCTCTTGTTTTTCTCCCCGGAAGCAGATCATAAAGCTTTCATTCCAGAGGTACCCTTCGCTATATCTGGAGAAAAGGAACATCTTTAGCCTTGAAAACACAGAGACGCTAAAAAGAATCTGAACAAGTAGGCCTTGCTAAGTTTATTATCATTTGATTTTACCCTCTTTGTCCAATCATACTTCTACATAATTGTCTACTTTTCATCAGACCTAACCATGAAAGCATGCAAGTTTTCTGTTTCTTTGGGTCTCTATTTTTGAACGCTCCCTATGTCACATAAATTTAAATTTGTAAACTTTTCTCTCGTTAATCTGTGTTTTGTTACAGGGGCCTCAGCCATGAGCCTTGCAATGGGTGAGGAAAAGATAGTACTTTTTTTCACAATACCAGTTAACATCTTTCAGACAGTTTATTGGGAAAGCAGAGTGCAGACTACCAAGCTATGAAAAGGGCCTTGGCCACTGATTTCTGATTAGTTCAGACACTGGACCTTTGGGCAAAAGCATCATGGTAAAAAGGGACATTTACCTGGCTTTGGGCCCTGTGTGTGTATTCCTTGGGCATTTTGTTATGTATGGGGGCTAGGGAGGATAAGGGTAGGTTGGAGGTTGGATGGAGGAAAGGGAAAGGAAGGAAAGGAAAGGCAACAGTAGGACAAGATACAGGCATTCAGAAATCTTGCATCCTGGCCAGATACTTTTTTAGTTCCACCTTTGACACATCTTATTGAATCAAAAATATCTAGGTTGAAATCAAAGCTGTACTAGCTATGAAAAAGGTGACTATGTGAATGTTGCCTAACACGTCAACTTCAGGTTCCTCATGTATAAAATCAGAGGAATATAACTCATTGGATTATTGTAAGATTTATGACCTATCTGGCACATATAAAGCACTCAGTAAGTATTTGTTGGACAAATATACTTAACTTTGTGCCTAACATATAGTCTTCAACAAATGGAAACTTTTAGGATGACTGCTATCATTATAAGGCCAGAATCCCTAATATAAATATAAGTGCAGACAAAAAGCACCTCAGTGTTGAGAAAAATACATGGTACTCACCAAACCTAAATGTTATGCATGCTTATGGCTATTTTTTGATGAGATCATGTGTATGTATCTATAGATTATTAGAGAATTAAATACTTGAAATATTTTATAAAGAAATACTGAGTACCCAGAAAGGGGAGAAGTGAAGTACTATGTAACCAGGGCAGTATATTGTGCTGGAGGAATGGAGCAGCCTAAATAAACAATAAGTTCTCTCCCCATATCAAACTATGCTATACATCAATTTCAGAGGAATCTTTCCAAAACTCAATGTCAGTTTGCTGTTCAAAACCTGTTAACACAGCAATGATCCCCATTGAGAATCTGATAACACTTGTGGACATTCTTTCTAGAGAAATTCATATATGCTCTTGTAAAGATAATTTTCTCTATTTCAAGAAATTTTTGCACACACCAAAGCCCATTATAAACCATGTATGTTCCACTGATGCAACGATTAGACTTCTGAGGTTCATCCTAATAATATATAGTCCAGCATTTTTATCTTGACATTTAAGACCCTCTACAAAACCTCTATATCATATCTACAATAGCTATAATGACTTCACTTTCTACCCCATTCTCACCCCTCTTGACCAAACTCATAGACCCATTTTTGCAGAACACAGCTTACCCATTGTCTTCCAAAAATTTCAGAATCAGACGTGTTTATCTTATCTCTCAATCTTGTTTGCAACTTTTCCTTTTGTCTGCAATGTCTTTCTCAGTCTTAACTGGTTATGTAATTTCTTCCATCTCTTTAATAAAGGCCTTTTCAGTCCCATATACTCTGCCAAATCTTTTTCAGTCAATGATGACCATCAAAAGTCATGATCTATTAGTGATAAACTGGTGCGGAGAGGAGGGGGGAAGAAACTTAGCAAGGCTTGCTTGTTCAGATTCTCTTTAGCGTCTCTGTGTAACATTTCTTCCCCCTAGGACACCTGTCACATGAAGGTCTTCAAGAGAGTAGGTCAGAGAGACTTTTCTGCTTCTGCAGTTTTCTCAATTTCCTTCAGCTTAAAATACTCAGTACTCCAAGATGCTGTTTTAGAGCACTGTGCTCTGAGCCTTGACATTGCCTTTATCACGCATTTGAGAATTCATGTTATTTTAAATTTATCCTTTCATATATATATGTCAAATCTCCCTAACTCTCAATTGTAAGCCCTACAATGGTAAGGACTGTGTTTTATGCATTTTGGCTCAGAGATAAAATATTGCAGAGAGTAATGCCATGCTTCTTCAGACTGTAGTAAAATCTTTAAGAAAACAAATACAATGTAGCTTAATTTCCCACATAAATATAATTATCTGACCCAAGCATGGATATAAAAATAAAACGACATTTTTAAACAGTTGAAAATTATTCTAGAATTCGGAAGAATTACAATCAGTCACCACTAGATGGAGGAAGTGATTTTCTTAGTTGGAGTGAATTTGAAGCTTTTTATTTGAAGAATTACAAATGCTTGCTTAGACCTCAGATGGTTATTGTTGGCAATTTATCAGATTATCAATATCTTCAAGAAGATTTTCTTGAAGATTTTCTTTATGATTTTATAAAAAGTATTCTTTATCTTCCTTTTTCAAATCCCACCCCTCAAAAGGCAAAACAAAAATAAAGCAACAGACGTAACTATTACAAAATAAAACATATTAAACAAGTGATTTTAAATATACCTTGAGACTTGGGGTGAGATTTCATATGATTTCATCACACATTAGCATAATTAATGCCTTTTTATAATAAAATAAATATGATGTTAGTAGACCTTTATAGACTTCATTGTCTTTCAGAATATCATGCTGTTTGACTGCTATTGTTGCATGTTTATAACATGCCTGCATCAAGTACAAAAACTTTTGCTTCAATTGACTTTTGTTTTGAAAAGCCCTGTTTTGTGTTCCTTCCAAAAGGTAAACTTGAAACTCAGAAAAAAATTAAATTTATATAACTGTGAAAATCACTTTTCACTAAGGACAAAATTGATATCATTGCAATTGATTAGAAAGTGAAACCCTTCACCTTTCTTTCTTTCTTTTCTTTCTTTCCTTTTTTTTTTTTTTTTTTTTTGGTAAATGTTGTTACTTTTCTATAACTGCAGCAGAAATGTTAGAATTATCATAAATGAGCTTTTGCGCATGCTGTTATTTCATCTTCTGTAAAAAAATTTCAATCATATTCTTAATGTTTCTGTTTCCAAGCCAACTGTTTAATGCTCAAGGCTTTATTTCAGACTGCAGTTCAGACTATTCATTTATGCTAACAGTAGAGCTTGAACAATACTGTAAATTAAACAAAATGTAATTTTGGGATTTGTCTTATAATTTACCATTTTCAAAAAGCACTCTCTGAAGAAATTAATAGCTTAAATATTACTGGAATAATGAGGATCAAGTTTGAGGAAAATATAGCTTGAAAGTCTATTACTGAAAATGATGGAAATAGGCATTTTTGTATTGCTATCCAAGCAAATATAATACCATACCATTTATCTCTAATTATCCCTAAGAAAAAGAACAAGAAGCACTGAAAAAACAAAGAGTAAAGATTTAAATGGATCTGTTATTCTCCTGCTTTCCCTCACCTACTATTTCTGTTATTATAAATATTAACAAAAATCAGCAAATAGAACTAGAGAGTAAAAACAGAAGGCTGATATATTCTTTGGGTCAACAAAGAACTTCTATGCAGCACATCAAAAATCTTGGGTCTATTATTCTGGGAAAATATCCTCGCATATAATCCAAATGTTCATTTTCAAATCCATTCATGTTCAATGAAGTGTGTGATTTTTCTATTCAAGTTAAAGAAAGCCAGATTGAGAATTTATTTAAATTCAGTTAATTATATTTGGTCAAGCATTGTCCTTGGCACAAATATTCTCCAGATCTAAAATTTTTGTACTTTTAATCAGCTATGGCTACAGGGGTCACTGGCTGCAAAAATAGAAATTTTAATTACCTCAGCATACCATGCTATAACTAGACCTTTATATTTTGTGTTGTTTCTTCCTGTCCAAATAAATGGTTGGGTTTATGCAACAAATGTATCCTACAGAGGTAAAACAGGGACAAACAACATGGAACAGTTCAGTGAAATTAATTTGTATCTTAATGGAGCTTTGTGAAAGTTTAGAGCTTCATTTCTGAATGGTAAGTAGCTGCTGTCAGCCATTTGCATTGTGTCTCTTATGGCACAGTCATCATTTGGGCTGGGTAGCTTCACCACCTCCCAATTAATTTTTTAAATTATACCACAAGAAATTGACACATTGTCTTGTTGCATTTATATCTGTGATCTTGGAACTTTGATGCCTCACTTATCACCACCCTCCCCAACTTGTGAGAAAGACTTCTCTCCTTTGTAAAGGCAGGGATGTGAGACAGAAAAGAAGCAGGCAGAATTTTTACACCTCCTCTTGTCAGTCTGGATGATTCACTAAGCTTGGTAGGCTGTATGCCCTGTATCAATACAATTACATAATCATTACCTGTAAGTTAAATTACTTCACACACCCACTGGCAAAAATGTAACAATAAAGCTATTTTTATAATTTTTCCCCTTCAAAGTAATTATATATAGTTGAGAAACTACATTCAAACTAATGTAACTTCAAACATTACCTTTCTCCTTATAAAACTTTTTGCTCTTCTTACCTTGTACTGTACTGAGTTTAAAAACAGAAAAAGAAAAACTAGTTATAGTGGAGAGATAAATTGTTCAGCTATGCATCAGATATGTTCAGAAAAAAAATAATGGAAACTGGTAGCATTTTCACACTGCCTAACAGGTAGTAGGTATTCAAAAAGCATCCATTTAAATAATGTTAAATGTATACATTTTTTTCAAAGTGACTGAAAAAATGACCGGTTTCCAAGAATAAAAGTGTATGTAGAGAATCATTTTTTGACAATAAATGCAAGCATCACAAAAATTTCCATGAATTAAGGGAAATAAATATTACTTTATGATTTTATAATTAGCTAGTTTTGAAAATTAATGTCCGTAACTTCTGGGCATTTAAAAGATTTAGTGATAAGAGGAAGCCGTGTAACCTCAAAGGGCATGGGTTTGAATCCAACACAGGTTGTCAGAGAAAGTTGATACCATTTGACAACTGCTTTGTGAAATGAGCTGGTCTGAGTCCAGTGGACAGATGTCCATATCACAAACTGCTCTAATTGGCAGTCTTTGCAGAGGAGCCAAGAATTGAATAGGCCTGGAATCTGAACCCTCTTCTCACTCTCTAGAGGGGCAGACAGAGGTACACTCGTAAGGGAAGCTTAGAATTGCTGGTGGCAATCATATATATGTTTTATGGATAAACAGAGGACTTTGTGTTTCAAAGCTGTCAGTCTAATTTTCCAATATATTGAAGTACTTTAAATAAGGCCCTCTTAAGTGGATGAAAGTGTTTATTTTTGCTGTAAATTTATTATTGCAAGCTTGCATATTGTTAAAGAAAAAATAGAGCTAGACAGTAAAGTGGTAAGAACAGATTTTATTTGGGAATGATTGCAGTAGGAGAAAAGAGACCTCAGTATACAACTGGGCTCAATTTTGAACACAGCATGGACAAGTGGGGACTTAGAGTTGGGTAGGGCTCATTGGATGGAAAATTACTAAGAGGAAGCATTAGAGGTAAGGAGGGGAGGGGATTCTGGCTAAACCAAGGTCACCTGAAGGCAGGCTACAGTGATCTGATATCACTTGGGGACAATTTGGGTAGGAGGAATTTGCTCAGATATCCAGGTGATCAGATATTGAAGGCAGAGATTCTCACTAAACTGACTTGGCAGCATTTTTGCTAAAACAGGGTGATGCAAAGATGGACACAGAAGTCCAAAGGTTGAGGCCTGGTGGAGGTGAGGATTCAAAGGAGTCTAATTCAAATTTGCTCAAGGAGAGAGTCTTTGTCAATATCCTGCATTTCTCATATAAAATGTGTACTGTTGTTGGATTTAAAGACTATCACTAGTCAGCTAAAAATATCACACATGCCATGAAAACTGGCAAGTAAAATTCGGTAAATACTTGAACTTAGAATATTTTGCCTGTGGCTCAAAATGAGCCCAATCTGCTATAGCTTGTGTGCCACATTGAAGCAGACATTCCCAAAACTTGAGAAATCAGAGGGACTGAATTGCTGGACATATCCTTTTTAGAATTAATGACATAGCAATAGGCTTGGTAAGGGATAGTGGATAGTGACAAATAACTGCCTACCTGATACAATTTTAGCAACTGTAAGAATGCCTACTGTTCCCATAAGCTTGAAATTCCAGGCCTGAAGTATTATTGTTTAACTTTGGTTTTAATTTCTTGGGAGAGGTTGTTTTCTAAACCATGATTCACAGAACACTACTCGTTCTATAGGTGTTCTGCTAAAAACAAAAACAAAACCCCCAAATCACTAAAAAAGAAAAACCCAGATATTAGAAATATATACGTGTGTATGTGTGTTTGGAGTGGGAATTCCATAGTTAAATAAATTTGGGAAATATTTGGTTAAGTAATGTTAAGTAGATTTATTTATTCAGAATTTAAAGAGGCTTTAAAGTACAAACCTGTGTGTTGACTCTCGAAGAAGGGAGAATATGCAGCATTTTATATAACAGATATTAACACTGCAGGAAACTAGTGTTCCCAGGAACACAGATTGAGAAATGCTCTTCTTAGTTATGTAGAGTTTAATGTTCACTAATTGCGAATTATTACCTGATAGGATTTTCAAAGGAAAGGGGGGATGTAGGCAGAATCTGTCACCAGTAGTTATTGGAGCCTAATTGTTTTTCCACAGTTTTGCTGCCATCACAACACTGTTAAAAAATAAACCTTCTTCACAATGGAAAACAGTTTGCTCTTTGAGAAGTTGGTGGATTCTCAGTAGAGTGTTGCTCCTGGTAAACTCTTCTCAGTAAATCTTGGGGCAGTACAATTTTTTGCCACATTCAAATCCCTTGGTGCCCTTTCTCTTGAAGCCTGTTGTGTTCCTTTTCTGCTTGCTTGGGATTGTCATGGCAGGCCAGAGAGTAAAAATATTTGAAGTTATACAATTGTACAAGAGAAAGGTAACCCCAAGGGTCAGTTAAAGCAAAACTGAGTGCTGGGTCATCTGACAGCACTGACTTACTAGTTTTCCGAGCTGAAACCAGGGAGTGGTTCTCAACCCTGGCTACACAAAATAATATTAAACAAACAAAACAAAACAAAACAAAACAAAACACAAACACTAGTGCCTGGGTCCTATGCTTACAGATTCAGATTTAATTGATTTGAGAGTAATCAAAGCGTTGAGATTTCTGAAGTCTCCAAGGGGGTTTTCCGTGTAGCCAAGATTGAGGAGACATGCTTTTGTGTTGATAGTTCTCACATGCCTTTAACCGGCTACAGATCTATTTAAAATTTGATCAGGAGATTAGAGAATGATCTCATTTGTGTTGGAGTCACTTGAAGAGCCTAACTATTGCATCCTTTGGCACCCATATGCCATGTTCTACTCCCCACCAGATGCATAATAGTAGCAAATAACATGAGCATGAATAAAAGGAAAGCCTTTTGATAAGTGTCTCTGTGATTTTTGCCATTTTTAAAAGGAAAAATATCCTAAACATATTATTTGATACTCAAAATATACCCTACACTGAAACAACCAGGAAATTACCCAATGTGTCAGGGCAAACAAAAATTCTAATTTAGAAGCCAGTGCATTTTTATTTGTAAGAGTCCCTGAGAATTCATTGAGCTTAGGGTAAGGAGATCCATTTATATGGTCTGCAACCACTTCCAGGTATAGTTATATTTGTAGCCATTCTGATGTAGAGATGGCCGTCAGGAATACTGTGCCAAATCACTCCATGTTAGAGCATAAAGTTTCAGGGCCAGAGTCTTATCATTATATAAAGGTGTCTTATGAAACTGCCACTGGTAATCTGTAGGTAGTGGAGGAGAAAAACACTTTAGAAATGCATTAAACCAGAGCTAGCCTGTGGAAAATTTTTCCAATCATCATACGTGGAAAATTGTAGGATTTCATTCTCACTGATTCCAGTTAAAGTAGAATTTCTATCCTGTCAGGCATATACTTCATAATAGAGCAGAGTTGATTATAAATGCACCACAAATTTTTTTCTTTATTGATAGGAATTGCATGAGATAGGACTCATCTCCTATTCCTGTTTGTCAGGCACAAATTTGTAGCACTACTGTTATTCTTTCTATGGAGAATATTGCAAAATTATTGCCATAGGAAGGATTCAAACAATATCTAGCCAAAAACATGGGAAAAAAATAATATAAGTGTATCAGACAGTTAATTCACAAAAATAATAAAGATACTTATAGCATTTACCAGCTTTAAGAATTTTTCAATTCACTTTCGATTGTGCTTATTAAAAACAGGCATTTGCTTTTATACTTGTTTGTGCTATTTTAATTAAAGATAGTACTTCCAGATTATATAAGATTTATGTACCACAAAACCTGTATCTACTCTTGTTATGTTGCTCATAAAATGAATTACAGTAGTATTCTTTTGTGTGATTTTTGTTACGTTGATCTAACATGCTTCAGGTAAAAGAACAGAAAATAATAATCCCCCCCTCTCTGTAAAGGGAAGTCTTGGTTGATGGGAGTCAACTTTAAAGAATGGTGATGGGTCTTCAAAAAGGCATGGATTTGGGTGAAGAATAGGAACTAAAAATAAGAAAAGGCTAGAAATCAGAAAGACAAGAGAAAGACTAAAAGACTGTGAAATTTGCAAAGGAAAAGAAAGATAAGGCACAAAAGTGGAAACAAAAATAAAAGAATTAATAGAAAACAGAAAAAAAAAAGGCAAGAGAAGAAGAGAGGGTAGACAAAATACTAGGTGGCTTTATAATGGTTACTGATAACTGATATCCCTTTTGGCTCCTTACTGAAGCTGACTGACAGGTGGGAATATCTACCTTTTCTTTAGAAACGGCCCAGCAAAACTAAAGAGTAATGTGCTAGCTACTTGACCACTATGAATCCAAAGCAGGTGTGTTAAACACAGAAATTCAGGTAAAGAATGTGGTCCTCTAGATTTCTGAAGACAGATCACTAAAATTATACAAGATTCCATGGGTTTCGATAGATTCATGTTTAACTTATAATCTCTTGGAAAAATTTAGAGATTATCTCAATCTTCATTCCATACAATAGTTATTCTTAAGAACAATATTCTGAAAAATAATGTATGCAAGTGAACAGGTGCAAAGACTATAGGCTTGTTTCTATGTAAGATACCAATTTCATTTTGGAACAGTTCTACTTGTTAGAAAAATATTTTGCTTGTTGAGCCTGAAATCCACTTTCCTGTAACTTCAAATCCTCGGACTTAGTATTGTTTTTTGTTTTTGTTTCTTTGTTCTGTTTTTTGAGACAGAGTTTCACCCTGTCACCCAGGCTGGAGTGCAGTGGTGTGATCTCGGCTTATTGCAACCTTTGCCTCCTGGGTTCAAGAGATTCTCATGTCTTGGTCTCCTGAGTAGCTGGGGCTACAGGCGTGCACCATCACACTTGGTTAATTTTTGTATTTTCTTTGTTTTTTTGGTAGAGACAGGGTTTCACCATGTTGGCCAGTCTGGTTTTGAACTCCTGGCCTCAAGTGATCTGCCCACCTGGCCTCCCAAAGACATCTCAACTGGGATTACAGGCATGAGCCACCGTGCCTGGCTGGACTCAATATTGTTATTTGCAACAATACTGTTTTCATTAAACATCTTCAAGTATTTAAAGACCTCACCTACACTTGGTATGACATGGTTTACCCTCATGATTTCCCACCTCTGGACATAATCTTGGTGATATATTTTGGCTGTGTCCCCACCTAAATCTCATCCTGAATTCCCACCTGTTGTGGGAGGGACCCAGTGGGAGGTAATTAAATCATGGGGGCAAGTCTTTCCTGTGCTGTTCTCATGGTAATGAATAAATCTCACGAGATCTGATGATTTTAAAAAAGAAGAGTTTCCTTGCACAACTCTCTCTTTTTGCCTTCTCCCATCCATGTAAGATGTCACTTGCTCCTCCTTGTCTTCCGCTATGATTGTGAGGCCTCCCCAACTCTGTGGAACTGTAAGTCCCATTAAAACTCTTTCTTTTGTAAATTGCCCAGTCTCAGGTAGCATGAAAACAAACTAATTCACCTGGATAGCTCTCTCTCAATGCATTTCAGGAAGAGATGAACATGGTTCTCTGAGCAGAGACAGACTTACATAGGGACTATTTCACACTGTAATCCCATTGAGTAGGCTATGTTTGAATTAACTTTAGGCACTTTGGCACAGTGTTGGCCCAGAGTAAGCAAATCTAACAGAACCACCCAATTTCTACTTGCTCAGATTTTTAAATTTGAACTTCTAACAGGGTAGGTTTCTCCTTGAATGTTATACTTGAGCAATTGCATTTTGAATTTTGAATCTAAGTGCAAGGGTTTATATTTATTCTTATTAAATTTAAGCTTTTCAGTGTATGACTAACATTTTTACCTGTTGTGGTCTTTCTCAGTCTTGACCTTTAAATTCATTTATTAGTTATTTCTTCCAAGATTACCAATAGCTCCTTTCCTGACTAGTTGGTAACACTGTGGATGAGGAAATTTGGGCATAGCTCTAAACAGTGTTCCAGTAGTATTTTCTGTGATGATGAAAATGCTATATCTATGCTGTATAATATGGTGACCATTAATGATGTATAGCTATTGAGTATTGAAATGTGGCCAAAGGACATCTTTAGGAACTTCCTTTTGAGAGGTTAACATTGTTACAATAAATAGAACACTTACTTTTTTATTGATACATCATAAATGTACATTTTTTGGGGTGCATGTGATAATTCAATATATTCAGATAGTTCGGATAATTGGGATATCTGTCAAAGCAACACACTTTTAATATGGTTTTCCAACTTTGAATTTCCCTATACTCTGCTGCCACAAGGTTCAGTCTATCCAACTTATTCACGAAGATAACATGAGATTTTGTCAAATATCTTAGGGAAATATCTGATGCTGCTTTAACAGCAGCTAAAAGTAATATATTGGGTGTATACTATCTGCATGGTGACATGGATGAATGTTACAGACATACTGTTTAATGATGAAAGTTATTGAGTTTTACATATGTATGTGTGTGTGTGTACATGTGTGCATGATTATGTGCAAACAAAAATCTATTTGGAAAGAACATAGACACAAAAGATACATATTCAAATAATTAGAATAGGTATTATGGGGTTGAGGAGACTGGGAGAGGAGTCTGGGGATGAGAGATAAAATAAAACAACAGAAAATGCGACACAAAGCTTAACCATTGATGATAAAATGCCAGGAATGAAGGAGTGTGGTTAATTCAATCTTCCATGTCTGCAGCCAAAAAGAGATACATTCAGTTTACAGGAACTTTTTGATTTTTCCAGGCCAATAGCTTTATAGCTGGGGGTGGGGCAGGGTGAGAAAATTAAAAATCAGATTAATTTCAACTAATTATTTATTCAGTCATTTCCTAGCAGCATAATTTTTCAAAGAACTCATACTGGCTCTTAGTAATCAGTGCACAGTTTGGGTTTTTTTTCCCTTGGTGTAGTTAATAAAAGACAAGGAAAATCTTTTTTGAACATTATTTACTTAACACCTGGCAAGCCAAAACAGTGTCTAGTTAGCTATTTTGTCTCATATATATATATATATATATATATATATATATATATATAATCAGGGTCACAAATTCAAATTTGAAACTAATTGCTTGGGAAGTTGTATAAGGGCAGTGATTCCTGAGTTTCTTTTTATTTCGTTTTATGTTTTTAGTAGCTTTGGTCTTATTGGTTGGTCCTTTGTATATGGGAGCAGACTGCTTTAATATTTTTTATAGTAACTTGAAACAGGATATAGACAGCAAAAATTTTAGTATGCTGCTATGGTCTGAATGTTCATATTTCCTACCTCTCTCCAAATCATATGTTGAAATACTAACCCAAAGGTGATAGTATTAGGAGGTCGGGCCTTTGGAGGTGAATAAATCATGGGTGTTCTTCACCTATGAATGGGATTAGTGCTCTTATAAAGGAGACACCAGAGAGCTGCCTTGCTCCTTCCACCTTGTGAGGATGAGTGAGAAGGCACCACTCATGAACCAGGAAATTGGCCCATCTCAGACACTTAATCTGCCAGCACCTTGGTCTTGGACTTCGCAGCCTCCAGAACTGCAGGAAATAAGTTTCTGTTGTGTATAAGCCACCCAGCCTCTGGTATTTTGTTATAGCAGCTGAAACAGACTAAGACATTAGCTGATGACATTAAATTCTTCCAGGTAATAGAACAAAAAGTACTGAAGAACTAATGAAGTGTTATGGCATATATCCTTAAGTATTAGTAAAGACTGTTGCTTAGATAACAATTATTCAAATAAGCAACCTGTTGAATGCTAGATTGAAAGTCGCATCTCAAGAAAGACATAGTGAAACAATTATAAATCTAGAGAATAGTAACTATAGAGACAGGGGAACTAATGTAAGATTTGGAAAAAAAAAAAAGCAAAACTGTCCTATCTGAGAAAATGAACGCCTGGAGAAGATGGCAATAAACTTTGCAGAATACTAACGAATATGAGTAAAATGAACCTCAATTTAATAAAGTACAGCCACTATAACTAGGCTACATCGACTGATGATTTTCTGGGGCTTTATTTATTTTTGAATTTCATCCTCACTGTTTTTATGCTACACGTTTCATCCTCTCTGTTTTTATACTATACACACCCCCTCTCACAGGATCTAATAGTTATTCATGCTAAAATATTGGAGATCAAGTGTGTTACATAGGGATTTAGGAATTACCACATTGGGTTGCATTTATGGTCCATCAGCCCAGCATTCTGTTTAAATGAGACTTCCAAGATGTGGAAGAAAGTGCTTTTTACACTGGGTGTAGAAGGTCTGAAGCAGCTAGAAGCAGCCTTTATTTCAAAAAGTCTGCAAAGAAAAAGCTAAACCAAGGGAATCTAAAATGTTCTGTTCTTCAGGGGAAACTAAAATGAGACTTGTGAGTTAGTTCATTTATAGCTTAAGTGAGCAAATTCAATTTTCTATAACTAACATAGTCTTCAGATTAGGCAAATACAATTTTCTATTGAAAATATGTTCATTATATAGTGATTAAAATATTTAACGTATTATAATAATTTAATTAACAAACCTGTAATTTGTGACCTGGTCAGGTCATTGGATCACTGATCTCCTCATCCTCTTTTTCTTTTCATTTTTATTGATCATAACCTGATTGTTCCAGTCACCCAAACTGTAAACTTTGGAGTCCTCTTAAATTTCTTTCTTTAAAACATTTTTATTATTTTATTATGTTTTTTTATTTTTTAAAATGTTTATGGGCACATAGTATGTATACATATTTATGGGTTACATAAGGTGTTTTGATACAGGCACGCAATGCAAAATAGGCACATCATGGGAATGGGGTATCTATGACCTTCAAGCATTTATTCTTTGACTTGCAAACAATCAAATTACACTCTTTAAGTTATTTTAAAATGTACAATTAAGTTATTATTGACTATAGTCACCCTATTGCACTATCAAATGGTAGATTTTATTCATTATTTCTAGTTTTTCTTGTACCCATTAACTATTCCCACCTGTCCCTGAGTCCTCCACTACCCTTCCCAGCCTCTAATAACCATCCTTCTACTCTCTATGTCCATCAGTTCAATCGTTTTGATTTTTAGATTCCACAAATAAGCGAGAACATGCAATCTTTGTCTTTCTGTGCCTGGCTTATTTCACTTAACGTTAATGATCTCCAGTTCTATCATATTGCAGCAAATGTCTGGATCTCATTCTTTTTTTATGGCTAAATTATACTCCGTTGTATAGATATATCATATTTCTTTATCTGTTCATCTGTTGATGAACACTTAGGCTGCCTCCAAACCCTAGCTGTTGTAAACACTGCTGCAACAAACATAGGAGTGCAGATATTTCTTTGATACACTGCTTTTCTTTCATTTGGGTGTATACCCAGCAGTGGGATTGCTGGATCATATGGTAGCTCAATTTTTAGTTTCTTGAGGAATCTCCAAACTGTCCTCTGTAGTGAATTAGTTTACATTTCCAGCAGCAGTGTACAGTGTTCCCTTTTCTCCACATCCTCGCCAGCATTTGTTATTGCCTGTCTTTTGGATAAAAGCCATTTTAACTGGGGTGAAATGATATCTCATTGTAGTTTTGATTTGCATTTCTCTGATAATCAGTCATGTTGAGCACCTTTTCATATGCCTGTTTGCCATTTGTATGTCTTCTTTGGAGAAATCTCTATTCAATTTTTTGGGCCATTTTTTGATTGGCTTATTAGATTTTTTCCTGTAGAGTTGTTTGAGCTCCTTATATTATCTGCTTATTAATCCCTTGTCTGATAAAGAGTTTGCACATTTTTTCTCCCATTCTGTGGGTTGTCTTTTCACTTTGTGGATTGTATCCTTTGCTGCGCAGAAGCTTTTTAATTTGATGTGATCCCATTTGTCCATTTTTGCTTTGGTTGCCTGTGTTTTGTGACGTATTGTTGAAGGAGGTCCTCCTAAATTTCTTCCCCAGTAGCCACAAAATCCAACTGGTCACCAAGTCTTCCTTTTTCTAGAATTTTCTCCTCTGTACCTTCATTTTCTCTGCTCAGATTCAAACTGTCCTTATAACTTACTTGGACTATTGCAACATTTTTCTAGCTAATCTTGTTGCTTTGGGAGGAATCATCTATTCCAGGGGTTGGCAAACAATATGGCTTATGGGCCAAATTCCATCTGTATCAGCCTTTGATGTGATCCATTCTCCACTTTGCAGTCAGAGTAATATTTTAAAACTCAAATCTCATTATGTTATTCCTACTTAAAATCTTGCAACAACTCCTCATCATCCACAGAATAAAATTCAGATACTTCTATACAAAATATAATTCAGAGGACTATTATTTGTCCACTGCCTGCTTTTCTAGTTGTCATTGCTTACTATATTCTATTATGACAAAATACTTGCAGTGTACCAGATGTGTGGTATTTCTCCTCAAGTTCTTGCTTCTGGCAAACACAGTCAGTTTTCAAGATTATGCACAACTGTTGATACTTAAATAGACTCTCTAGATCTCTCCAAGCAGAAGGAAATACTTCTGTGAATTTATCATTTCTTCTTCTTATCCTTATAACTGATAGTACTTATTTGAATGCATTGTTATTTTAAATGACTTCTCTGTTTTTCTTTAGGGATTATAAGCCTTTGGAGGCTCTGAACGGTGTTTTATTTATTCTAATATCCCTTGTACCTCCCATAGTGTTTTGTATGCAGTAAACACTTATGAAACATTTGCTGAATAAATGAATAAAAAAACTTTAGCTTAGTCTATCTTAAATACACTTTCATGTGATCTGTAGAAAAGTAAACTTTTTGCCATGATAACACCAAAATGCTACTAATTATTCTTATGCTAAAATTTGTTGAGAACAATAAAAACACAACACTTCCCCATAAAGTTATACAACGGAAGAAGAAAAATCAATTTTTTAAAATCAGAGGAATGCAATATTTTTTTACAATGAGAAAAACAAGGAAATGGCTTTGTTATTGACTGTGATTATAAACATGTTGCCTCTGAGTCTGCCTCTGAGGACTTCATTTTGGAGTCTTGTTTTCTGAGCCCCCATAATACCAATCTGCATGGGCTCTGGGTAACAGAAAGTTGCAGTTTTACTGGCTTGAGGTAAAAGAGGAGTGAGTTCTAGGCTGACAGAAAAGCTGGAAGGATTGAGGGGGAAATTCTTGGAAGGGAGGGAGCTGAGGAGGGAGTCCACCTTAAAATTTGTATATAAATTCCACCCAAACCCCTACTTGACCGCTATATATGCCCAAGAGATTCCAGTGTCCTGCTGAAAATCAGCAGCTGGAATATGAAAGAATTGGGCAGAAATTTTAGCTGCTGCCCACTATAAGAGAGATAGAGTTTGCATTCTGAGATTAACCAAGTTAACTACCTGCTAGGACAAAAATCAGGACTCTTTAGAATAACGTAGATTCCAGAGTCTCTATTATATAGCTATTGTAATGTCTAGAATATGATAAAAAACTTGGTGTGCAAACTTATGGGAAAATGTAATCTATAGGAGAAAATGCAATTATTCAGATCTAGTTCCCAGATGATTCAGATGCTACAATTAAAACATAAATATTTAAAAGCTGCCATTACAAATACATTAAACGAACTTAAAAAAATAATTAATTAACAGATAGAAAATTTTGGCAGAGAACAAGAACCAAAAAAAGAGCCAAAAATTATAGAAATGAAAAATACATTAATTAAGATTAAACATTCAGTGGGTGAGATTAAAAGCAGATTAGAGATGGCAGAAAACAAGTCAGTAAACTTGAGGGTGGATCAATACAAATTATTAATCTGAAGAGCAGAGAAAAAGAAGAAAAGAATGAAGGAAAATGAATAGTGTCTCAGAGGCAAATAGGACAATATCAAGAGGTATCTTATAAGTGTAAATAGATCTTCTGAAGGTGAGGGGATAGAATAGGGAGGGAAAAAACATTCTGAAATATAATGGTTGAAAATTTATAAAAGACAAACTTTCAGATCTAAGAAACAACAAACTCCAAAGAGAATTATTACAAGGAACACCACACATAGGCACATCATAGTCAAAATCATAAATCTTAGAGAGAAAATCTTGAAAGCAGCCAGAGAAAGACAATATATTATAAACAAGGAAATAGCAGTAAGCATTCTCATTCCACTGCCTGAAATCCATGAGGCCGGCTGACAATGGAACAACATTTTTAGAGCACTGAAAGAAGAAAAAAAGTCAACCAAAAATTCTAAAACAAGAAAAACTACCCATCAAAAATGATGATGAAACAAAGATCTTTGAAGATAAACAAAAACTGAATCTGTTGCCACAATACTGTAATATAGAATTACTAAAGGGAATTCTTTAGATGGAAGAGAAATGACACAATTGTAACTTGTATGTACAGGAACAGATAAGAAGCATTAGAAATGATAAATATTTGAGTAAATACAAAAGGCTAAACATATTTTTCTATTTTCTCTTAGTTTATCTCTTCTAGGAAACAGCTGAATAGAGACAGGGTCTTGCTGTGTTGCCCAGACTGGACTTGAACTCCTGGGTTCAAGCAATTCTTTCACTTCATCCTGCCAAGTAGCTGTGACTACAGGCATGCACTACTGTGTCTGGCTCTCTTAATTTCTTTAAAAGGCATATTAAAAGCAAAAATTACATTACTGCTTTCTGTATTAGTGGTCTTTAGTAACAATAGCACAAAGAATGAGAGGGTAAACAGAACTATTTGGTTGCAAGATTATCATATTTTAAATGAAATAGTATAATTTGACTGTAAATATATTGTGATGAGTTAAAGATGCATCTCTCTAGATCAACCACTAGAAATAGAGGTATAGCTAAATAGCCAATAGAATAATTAAAATAAAATTACTAAAAATATTTAACCCCAAAGAGGTCAGAATAGGAGGAACGGAGGAATAGAAATGACAAGAATAGTTTGGGCATGGTGACTCAGGCCTGTAAACCCAGCACTTTGGGAGGCTAAGGCAAGAGGATTGCTTGAGCCCAGGGGTTCGAGACCAGCTTGGGAAACATGGTAAAATCCCATTTCTTCAAAAATGCAAAAATTAGCCAGATGTGGGGCCGCTCACCTCCCAGCTACTTGGAAGGAGAAGCTACTAAGGTGGGAGAATTGCTTGGGCCCAGGAGGCAGAGGTTGTAATGGGGCCAAGATTGCACCACTGTACTCCAGCCTGACTGACAGAGTGAGACTCTGTCTCAAAAATAAAACAAAAACCAACCAAACAAAAAGCTGAAAAAACTCCCAGAAATGACAAGAATAGGATGAGAAAAATGGAAAATGGCAAAATGAGGTAGATCTAAATCCAAATATATGACTATACTAAATATAGTTGGATTTAGGTATACCATTAAGTATCATCATTATGCTGACTACTGTAAGAAGCAAAGATTGTCAGGCTGTTTAAAATAAGGGAGACACAATAGTATGTTGTCTGTAAGATATATATATATATATATATATATATATTTTTTTTTTTTTTTGCTTTTTTATAAAGGACCAAATAAGTTATAAGAAAAGGATGTAAAAAGTATATACCATGCAAACAATAAGCACAAAATATGTAATAGAGTAAAATAGTGTCAGAAATAGTGTTGAATGAAACATTATACAGCAATGAAAATGAACAAATAATTATGCACAGCAATATGGATGCTCCTCACAAATAATATTGAATGAAAACCCAGTCACATATAAAAATGCAATTGAATAGTTTCATTTATATCAAGTTAAAAAAACTAATCTATGGTGTTTGTTGTCAGGATGGTCATTTCCTTTGGGGGAAGACTGGGTAGCAGGTGCTGGATAAGTGTACAAGGGGACCCTCAAAATGCTGAATAATATTTTTATTTCTTGATGTGGGTACTGTTTATATCAGTGTGCTTACTTTGTTATTACTTGAACTGGACACTTATGATTTGTGTACTTTATAAATGTTATGCTTCAATAAGAATGTTTGTTTTAAAAGATTGGCTGGATTAGGCTAAGTAAAATCTACACAACTAATTAATTGTCACATCAATAAAATCATAGTGCAAAGAAAGAGTATATTTTAAGGGAAATATGTAAAATAAATGTTCAGCTATAAAAATTTTAAGTTTTTGCAAACCTCCATAGTTTGGAGCTATAGATGCTGAATCATAATTAATATTAATGTGATAGAATACTTTGTAAATGTTTTTGAAGTTTATTTAAAAAATAAACATAGTACCATAAATAAGCAGATACCCACATCACTTTATATATCTTGAATTTGCAATAATGTTTTTATTACCATTCCCATGCTTCAAGGTCTCCTTCCTTTTACATTCTTTTAAAAATAAGTTTGTTTTGCCGTGTTGAAGATAAGATGCATAAGAAACCTTACATTTTTCTGCACTTTATGATATGACTCAGAACTGAATTGTTGACTCCAACTTGTAGGGTTGTGTTTTTGGTGTCAGAGATCTGTCATTATTTGGATGTTTGAGGTGGAAAAATCTTGGGCAATCGTTATTTAATTAACTCAGCTTTGTTGGGCTGGTATTTTTCAAACCTCCTCTTCAACATATGAGGTTATCTGATATTTGGCTTAACAATATATTGCCAAAGTTCCTGCTTTTAGCTCCTTTTTCCCCCTCAGTTCCCTTGAGCTAACAAATGGAGGAACACAATTCTAACTTTGGAGTTTATTTTCTTC
The DNA here is from genome assembly GCF_009761245.1 of Sapajus apella. Lineage (NCBI taxonomy): Eukaryota > Metazoa > Chordata > Mammalia > Primates > Cebidae > Sapajus > Sapajus apella. Next base: position 12,467,997 of record NW_022436990.1, read on the forward strand.
CAACTTTAGCTATCCTAAAACTTCATTGTTCTATTAATTCTTAGCCAGTTTCTTTACTTTTCCTTCTGAATTCTAAGTTCTTCTTTTTCTGATATTCCCATTAGGAATGACTTCGGTCTGAGCATATATTGAAATTTCTATGATTTCTAGAAAGATAAACTAAAACAAATCCAGATTTATTAGCATTCCACATTAGGGTTACTTGCGGTAGGCAGTGGTACCATGTCCCATATTAACAATGACACCATTGGCATTTCTAGCTTTTAGAATTCTAGACTATTGTTTTCCACTTCATTTTACTTTTAATTGTTTTCAATTTTCTATGCCAATTACCTTTATAGTCAGAAAAAATTACAAATATAGCAATCAATTATGGTGTCTTGGAACTGGTTCTTATTGGTTCAGGAGAACAGATGATGTGCATCTTTTCCCAACTTCCTATTCAGTGACCTCGTGTTATATCATGACATCAGCAATGGTGGGAACATTTACACCATGGAATTTGGCAACATTAAATTCAGGGTTTTGATTTTAGGGAATCTGCTTACCAGCACTCTACAGGCAAGCAGCATCTCTACATAAGTTGAAGGAGTAGTCAGTTGACTATAAACAGCAACTGTAAACACATAAACACAGGAGTTGGGGCATGGCTGCCTTCATACATCACTCATTTTGGCAAAACCCAACCTTGGAGAACTTGGTGAATGGCTTATGGAAAATGAAAACATTAACTTGCTGGCTGGTTGGAAGCAAATTCTGGGATGGGAAGAACAACTGAAGCCCTCAATTCTTTGGCTTGCAGTAAACAAGGCCACGATAATTATTTTATTCCTTACATAACAGGACATCTTACTAGCTTTATTGAGGGCTAAACAAGAAATGGTAAATTTACGTTTTAGCTGCATTTGAGATTTGGGGTACATATAAGTGTGAATCACTGGAATGTGTGACAAAGTAAGTCACCTAAAGTCTCCTTCTTTGGTGACTTTTCAGAGGTTAGAATGCTGTTTTTTTGGGGTGGTGGTGGTGGTGGAAAGTTGGTTTTATTTTTCCTGAAGGCAGGAGGAAAATTACATGGTGTTTTCATAATTTCTTTTAAATTTCTGTGGCTGTATAAACTTCTTTTGGTGGACACATTTTTGTAAGAATTACATTCACCTAAAAATAGTGGGGGAAGTGATACTTTCTCTTTCATCAGAGTTACTGGGTCTTACTACAGTGTTTTTCACACCATGATAGTGTCAGGGAATGAGACTACTGCTGAGGATGCATTATTACTATTCATAGCAGTATTTAAAGACACAAAAATAGAAATGTTGATATTGCGTGTTTTTTTTTTATAATATAAAAGAAAAAAAAAAAAAGAAAAAAAAAAAAAAGGAAAAGAATAAAGAAAAGGAAGAAAGAGGAAGAGGAAGAGGGAGAGAGAACAGGGGTGTTGCTTTATTGCCTGGGCTAGAATGCAGTCCAAAACTGGGTATGCCTGTAATTGTGTTTAATAAAAGAGACATTAAAAAAAAAAAGAAAAAAATGAGGGAAGAAAATAATTAACAAGCAGCCAACCAATATTTCATTTAAACCTGTAAATACATGTGATGTAGTACTGATAAGAGTGTATATTTTGTATATTTAAAGTGGAGAGTTCTATGAATGTTAAATATGTCTACTTGTTCCGGATCTGAGTTCAAGTCCTGAATATCGATGTTAACTTTCTGTCTCATTGACCTGTCTAATATTGATGTTGAAGTCTCCCACTATTATTGTGTGGGAGTCCAAGTCTCCCTGTAAGTCTTATATATCTGGGTATTTCTGTATTGGGTGCGTATATATTTAGGATCTTTAGCTCTTCTTGTTACATTGATCCTTTTGTCTTTATGTAATATCCTTCTTTGCTTCTTATGATCTTTGTTGCTTTGAAATCTATTTTATCAGCAAAAATTGCAACTCCTGCTTTCTATTTATTTATTTTTGCTCTCCATTTGGTTGGTAAATTTTTCTCCATCCCTTTGTTTTGAGTCTTTGTGTATCCTTGCATGTGAGATGGATCTGGATGTAGCATACCAATGGGTCTTGGCTTTTTTTTGCCTGTCTGTGTCTTTGGATTGGGGGATTTAGTCGATTTAAATTTAGAATTAATAACAATATATGTGTGTTTGATACTGTCATTTAATGTTAGCTGGCTGTTTTGCCCATTAGTTGATGCAATTTCTTAATTATGTTGATGTTCTTTTTTTTTGGTATTTTTTAGAAAGGCTGATACTGGTTGTTCTTTTCTATTTGTAGTGGTTCTTTCAGAAGCTCTTGTAAAGCAGGCCTGGTGGTGATGAAATCTCTGAGTGCTTGTTTGTTCACAGAAGATTTTATTTTTCCTTCGCTTATGAAACTTAGTTTGGCTGGATGTAAAATTCTGGGTTGAAAGTTCTTTTCTTTAAGGATGTTGAATATTGGCCCCCACTCTCTTCTGGCTTGTAGGGTTTCTGCTGAGAGATCTGCTGTGAGTCTGATGGGCTTCCCTTTATGGGTAACCTGATCTTTCTCTCTGGCTGCCCTCAGTATTTTCTCTTTCATTTCAACCCTGGTGAATCTGGCGATTATGTGCCTTGAGGTTGGTCTTCTTGAAGAATACTTTTGTGGTGTTCTCTGTATTTCCTGGAGTTGAATATTGTCCTGCCTTGCTAGGTTGGGAAAGTTTTCCTGAATAATATCCTGAAGTGTATTTTCCAGCTTGGATTGATTCTCTTTGTCACATTCGGGTACACCTATCAAACATAGGTTAGGTCTTTTCACATAGTTCCATATTTCTTGGAGACTTTGCTCATTCTTTTTTATCCTTTTTTCTCTAATCTTGTCTTTTTGTTTTATTTCATGAAGTTGGTCTTCGACCTCTGATATCTTTTCTTCTGCTTGATCGATTTGGCTGTTAAAACTTGTGCATAGTTCGCGAAGTTCTCATGTTGTATTTTTCAGCTCCATTAATTCACTTATATTCCTCTCTAAATTGTGTGTTATTGTTAACATTTCGTCAAACCTTTTTTCAAAGTTCTTAGTTTCTTTGCATTGGGTTAGAACAAGTTCTTTTAATTCCCAGAAGTTTCTTATCGTCCACTTTTTGAAGTCAGCTTCTGCTAATGGAACACAGTCTTTCTCCATCAGGCCTTGTTCTGTTGCTGATGAGGAGCTGTGATCTCCTGTAGAGGGAGAGGCATTCTGATTTTGGGTATTCTCCGCTTTTTTAGGCTGGTTTCTTCCTTTGTTATAAATTTATCCATCTGTGGTCTTTATAATTACCATCTTTATAGTTGGGTTTCTGAATGGACGTCCAACTTGTTGATCCCCAGCGCTAGAATCTGAGCAACCCACTGTGCCAGCCAAAACAGCGGCTTTAAGATTGATGGTGCTTTTCTGACTCTGCACCAAGAACCGCCGCTCCAAGGCAGCGGCAAAACTGCCTCACCGGCCTCAAGAGTTGCGCTGGTGACACGTGGGGCTCCTCTGCTGGGAATCTCCTGGTGCGTGAGCAACAAAAATTGATCTGAAAGTGTGGCGTCCTCTCGTTCTCTGCTCTTTCAGTGGGAGCTGCAATCCCGAGCTGCTAGTGATCAGCCATCTTGGATCTCTCCAAGATGGAAAGATTGTGTTTTAATGCACAAATCAAAGCAATTGGAAATTGCTTAAGTGGGCCAGTTTTAAATCTTTTAAATGCAAAAGACTTATAACTAACACCAAGCAAGAAATGTGCTAGAAACTAATTGGAATATTGTGCTCAAAAGTGATTTCAGTTGGGGTTCAATTGGATTCAATTAAACAGACATTTGTGATGCATTTAAAAAAATGTGGTGGCCACTATTTTGGAAATTAGAGCATATTAGGAAGACACACAGTGTTGGCTCTCAGTGTTGACCTCAAAGAGGTCAAAGCATAGTTGGAGGGGCTGTCACATAAACAGAATAGCCATCATTGTTAGAGACCCACCAAAATCCCAACAACATTAGATCCATGTTATTTTATAAAGTATGCCTGGTCGCCTAAGCTCTCAGCCCCTAAAATAGCAGGTTGCCTCATCTGCTATAGTCATGTAATAATTACTACACTGAAAACTATTTTTATAAGACAAAATAGCCAGTCAATTGAGGAAAAATAATCCAGTTCTACTGTACAATAAAAAAATTACTTAAATTGTTTGTTTTGTAAAATTCAAAGAGAACAATGAATTATTTTAATAAAATGTTTGTTAGAGTTTGTTACAGTGTTTTCATGATTGCTTTTCTGATTCTGTACCGGCTGTTTGATATAATGAGTAGAATGAACCTCAGAACCCTGAAAATACTGCCACTATCAAGCTATGAAAAAGGATATAGGAAAATAGACATGCCATCCTGTGCGGGTAAAAGAAAATAGTGGCTTATGGGTGTGATGAGTACAACTAATTTGAAATTATCTAGACAGGAGGAGTCATGGCTGGGCTTTGCTTCCATGTTATTTTAGTTTTAGGAAGGTGAGGCTATAGCATTAAGGACATTATTGGTATAATGAGAAGAATTCCATTTCTATACAACTGAATTGTTATCTGGGAAGAAAATGCTAGTTTAGAAAATTATGAATTTATCTTTTGACATATTTATGAAAAAGGCCTTTTAGTTGTTTTCTTCAGATAGGCTGCTATATACAAAATATTATTTTCAAATTCTATTGAGTTTTATGTGATCAGTATAGTAATTAACAGAATCCTAGATTCTAAAGTAGGCAACAGAGTAAAGAAATCATTTAAAAAAGGAACCAGAGACACAAAAGGAGAAATAATTTTCATAAGAAACCAAAACATCATCTAAAAAGTAAATTGTGATCTGTCTTGATCAGATTCTTCAACAGTCTGCATTGTGAGGTTAATAATGTCCAAGAACTTTTCCTTCTGATGGCTTTCTGTTCTATACAGAAGCCACCTGAGATGGACAATTTTAAAAGATGATAAGGTTCTATGCAATAAACCGGTTTTGTTCCTTTTGAAAAATGGTATATGAATAAATCAGACCAATAGAGACTCTCAAATCTCACTTTAGATACTACTTTAACTTCACTCCTTTTCTTCTAACCTGGTACCTTTAAGTAAAGTGGGTGGGAAAAACCACCTCCTTGAGCGTCAGGCTTTCTCTCCCAGTTATTTCTGATCTGTTCTTGATTGTAAGAATTAATAATGAGCAAAATGAACAAAAGCTGGATCCCAAAGAAGAAGGCAAGAGCCAGAACAAACAACAAACCTAAAAGTCTTACCCTAAAAATGAGACACTTTTCCTCAACAATTGAGAGAATAAACAAAATCTTAAGCCTGTAGCAGTATACTTCACCCCACGGCAGAACATCAGCAATGCCTAGGTCTAAAACGAAATAACCTACTCATGACAACAAAGTGTTTTTGATACAATACCCATGAAGGCTTTAGGGGTAGAATAGCATTTCAAATTGAAGAAGGTATCAGTTTCAATATCTCTTTCAGAAAGTCTTTTGGTGGCTTATTGTGTAGGTGTGCTATGGATGTAAAGATATAAATTAAGTTCCTTCTGAGTTCAATTAATTAGTTTTATAGGGAGAACTTAGAGTTACTTAAAAAGAAGGCCTTGGGTGTTTTTTTTTTTTTTTTTTTATGGCAGGTGATATTTATTAACAAGTAGGCTGTGTATAAAGAATATGTTTGTATGCATGCAAAGTGGTATTTTATTGAAGAATGCAAGGTAGGTTGTCATGGAGATTAAAAGCCTTGAAGTGCTATTCACTGGTGTTAGTTATGGTTGCTGGGCACTAGGATATTAGGTTCTGGCACCCTGAATGTTTCATTGTTGTAATAATAATTACACTTTTATCTTCACTGTAAGGGCTATTCACGTAGGATAAATAAATACAGACACATGAACAAATCTAACTTAAAGGTAAATACAGCAACCCTATGACCCATCCTGGTGCAAAATTATGTAGCTGTGGTTACTATACCATCAAAATGCTTGATTTTCATTGCAGGGTCACTGAAGCTGTTTATAAGATGAATTTACAAAATGCTCAAAATCTATACTTACATTAAAAAGCAGCAGAAGAATGAAAGCTATTGACAGTTAGTGTAGTCACTGGTAAATATAAAGGTTTCCTTTAGAAGCAGAGGAAACAAATGAAAAGCTTGTAATATGTTTTGCTAGCATTTTCTTGAAATACTGTATTTATATGAAATTTCCAACCTGACTTTGAGCTCTATGTAAAGCATAACGTGATTTTTTTGGTGTTCTTCTCTCTTCCATGATTAGATGAAATGATCTTGACAAGTTTACCTTAGTGAGAAACTATGTATTTTCTATATAAAGAGAACACTTATGCTTGGCAGAATCAGTACGGACATTTTCTTAACCAATATATTAATAGAAGGAGTTTCTATATAGCAAACTATACAACATATACAATATAACATTGAAATTTGCAGCGGTAAGTAATGTGGTTTTCAAAACTGCCTTAACTGATGATTAACTAGAATTATATATATTTATATTTAAACTGACACCACAGAATTCTTTGAAGTCTTGACAGATACGTGGAATATTTAAATGTAGTAATTGCTGTTGCTAAACCTCCTGGGATTAACCTGCTGGAAAGACAGTGACATCTTATACAGAGAAAAATGATTTGTACTGTGGGGGAAAAACTGAAAATGAAGTAATTCCATGTGTGTCTTATGTAACTCTTTGGAAAAGAAGTTTATTGTAACTAATGAATTGGTAATATTCTGTAATAATCCACCATGTGAACAATTATATAATTTGTATAAATATAGGCATATAATTTAGGTTTTTCAACATTGATTGTAGGTTTCATAATATAGCACAGTTCACAAAAAGTAAAACAGACTGCGAAGTAGATCAGCATTGGATTAATGTTGATGGTAGGAATCTTGGGTTTTTGTTTAAAGGTAGGTTCCATATTTCTTTAAATCTTTAGATTTAACCTGACCAGAGAATAATTTCCTCCAGGGTGGGAAAAGTGAACCCACTTGCTGGTTGGAAGAGGAGTCTGGTACTCTCATTGCTATTTATAGTTTCTTTCAACAAATTCTTCAGTCTACAACCTTACTCTCTACCATTCCAAGGTGCTTCTAATTCCCAGGCTTGAGAGAATATGAACCAGCTTGGCTCCTATTGGCATCATTCTCCAGACTCAAGTTTATGCTTTCTCTGATCTGCCAAATCAGTACCATCATCCATCTACATATGCTTTGCAGCTTCCAAATTTGTGTCTAGTGGTGTGTTCTGTTCTGTTTGTCTTTGCAGGCTTTCTTCACTGTCATTCAGGAGGGAGTAGAAATAAACTTGTGTTTAATCTGTCATGTATAACAGTAATGCAATTTCTAAAAAGTGCTTGACTATAATGATTTTAAGTACTGTAAGATAATAGCTTAACAAAGTACATAATCTAATTTCCTCCTATAATTTCATAATTCTTGTTGTAAAGAAATACTCCATAAACTCAGACAGTATTTTGAGCTTCAATTATTTTACAATTGTTTTAGTGCCATTAATGCCTTACGTTCCTTCATGCATCCTTTTTCTAAGTCCATTTGCATCAGATCATTGCTAAATTAATAAAAATATATTTACATAAAACTGTTTATAGAGAACAGGCTTACCATGTTAAAAAGAAAAGCTAAAGCTATTAGAAACAAAAGGCACAAGGACAAAAATGGCTATATTTAATTAATATTAAAGTTGTGAAATCAACCGGCAAAAAGTAATGAAATTGAGAATTTATGTTGGTACTATGGATTTAAATATAACTTGAGCCTGAGTACTTAAAATGATGGCATCAGGTCATATTGGTGATGGGGTAGTCCAAGAATGACTTCTCAAAATCTCAAGTTAATGGTGGCTTTAAGCAAATAATGGAAGATTCTGTGTCTTTTTTTCCCCTTCTCTCCATTGCTTCTTCTATATTACCAAATCTACAGATCATTTCTTCATACCTTTGTAATTAAATTTTATGAAAAACAGAACTACGACTTTCATAAAATTTTCCTTTTTTTTTTTTTTTTTTTTTTTTTTTTTGTAATTTATAGTCACAAATTCCCTTTAGTAAAGTTAGGCTCATTCATTCAATAAATATTTTTTGAGCACTATTCTTCCTTTTTAAATATATATTTTTTTGTGTTTTAGGTTTTGGGTACATGTGAAGAACACGCAAGATTGTTGCATAGGTACATACATGGCAATGTGGTTTGCTGCCTTCCTCCCCATCACCTATATCTGGCATTTCTCCCCATGTTACCATCCCCAACTCCCCACCACTTGCTGTCCCTCTCCTAGTTCCCCCCACTCAGATTCTAGTGTGTGATGCTCCCCTCCCTGTGTCCATGTGTTCTCATTGTTCAACACCCACCTATGAGTGAGAACATGTGCTGTTTGATTTTCTGTTCTTGTGTCAGTTTGCTGAGAATGATGGTTTCCAGGTTCATCCATGTCCCTACAAAGGACACAAACTCATCATTTTTTATGGCTGCATAATATTCCATCGTGTATATGTGCCACATTTTCCCTGTCCAGTCTATCATCCATGGGCATTTAGGTTGGTTCCAAGTCTTTGCTATTGTAAACAGCGCTGTAGTGAACAATTCATGTGCATGTGTCCTTATAATAGAATGCTTTATAATCCTTTGGATATATACCCAGTAATGGGGTTGCTGGGTCAAATGGAATTTCTATTTCTAGGTCTTTGAGGAATCGCCACACTGTCTTCCACAATGGCTGAACCAATTTACACTCCCATCAACAGGGTAAAAATGTTCCTATTTCTCCACATCCTCTCCAGAATCTGTTCCAGATTTTTTAATGATAGCCATTCTAACTGGCTTGAAATGGTTTCTCATTGTAGTTTTGATTTGCATTTCTCTAATGACTAGTGATGATGAGCATTTTTTCATATGTTTGTTGGCCTCATATGTGTCTTCTTTTGTAAAGTGTCTCTTCATATCCTTCCCCCATTTTTGAATGGGCTTGTTTTTCTCTTGTAAATCTGTTTTAATTCTTTGTAGATTCTGGATATTAGCCCTTTGTCAGATGGGTAGATTGCAAAAATTTTTTTCCATTCTGTCAGTTGCTGATTCACTCTAATGATTGTTTCTTTTGCTGTACAGAAGCTCTGGAGTTTAATTAGGTCCCATTTGTCTATTGTGATTTTTGTTGCCAATGTTTTTTGTGTTTTAGTCATGAAGTCCTTGCCTATGCCTATGTCCTGAATGGTTTTGCATAGGTTTTCTTCTAGGGTTTTTATGGTGTTAGGTCTTATGTTTAATTCTTTAATCCATCTAGAGTTATTTTTAGTGTAAGATGTCAGGAAGGGGTCCAGTTTCTGCTTTCTGCACATGGCTAGCCAGTTCCCCAACACCATTTATTAAACAGGGAATCCTTTCCCGATTCCTTGTTTTTGTCAGGTTTATCAAAGGTCAGATGCTTGTAGATGTGGGGCATTACCTCTGAGGCCTCTGTTCTGTTCCATTGGTCTATATCTCTGTTTTGGTACCAGTACCCATGCTGTTTTGATTACAGTCGCCTTGTAGTATAGTTTGAAGTCCGGTAGTGTCATGCCTCCAGCTTTGTTCTTTTTGCTTAGAATTGACTTGGCTATGTGGGCTCTCTTTTGGTTCAATATGAAGATTAAGGTGTTTTTTTTCCAGTTTGTGAAGGAGGTCATTGATAGCTTGGTGGGGATAGTGTTGAATCTATAAATTTCCTTGGGCAGTTTGGCCATTTTTATGATATTGATTCTTCCTAACCATGAGCATGGAATGTTTCTCCATCTGTTTGTGTTATCTCTTATTTCCTTGAGCAGTGGTTTATAGTTCTCCTTGAACAGGTCCTTTGCATCCTTTGTTACTTGTATTCCTAGGTATTTCATTCTCTTTGTAGCAATTGTGAATGGCAGTTCATTCTTGATTTGGCTCTCTTTAAGTCTGTTATTGGTGTATAGGAATGCTTGTGATTTTTGCACATTGATTTTGTATCCTGAGACTTTGCTGAAGTTGCTTATCAGTTTCAGGAGATTTTGGGCTGAGATGATGGGGTCTTCTAAATATACAATCATGTTGTCTGCAAATAGAGACAATTTGACTTCCTCCTTTCCTAATTGAATACATTTTATTTCTTTTTCTTGCTTGATTGCTCTGGCTAGAACTTCCAGTACTATATTGAATAGGAGTGGTGACAGAGGGCATCCTTGTCTAGTGCCAGATTTCAAAGGGAATCCTTCTAGTTTTTGCCCATTCAGTATGATATTGGCTGTGGGTTTGTCATAAATAGCTTTCATTATTTTGAGATATGTTCTGTCAATACCTAGTTTGTTTGAGTTTTTAGCATAAAGAGCTGTTGAATTTTGTCAAAGGCCTTCTCTGCATCTATTGAGATAATCATGTGGTTTTTGTATTTGGTTCTGTTCATGTGGTAAATTACGTTTATAGATTTGCCTATGTTGAACTAGCCTTGCATCCCTGGGATGAATGCTTCTTGATCATGACGGATAAGCTTTTTGATGTGCTGTTGCAATAGGCTTGCCAGTATTTTATTGAAGATTTTTGCATCTATGTTCATCATGGAGATTGGCCTGAAGTTTCTTTTCTTGTTGAGTCTCTGCCAGGTTTTGGTGTCAGGATGATGTTGGTCTCATAAAATGAGTTGGGAAGGATTCCCTCTTTTTGGATTGTTTGGAATAGTTTCAGAAGGAGCGTTACCAGCCCCTCTTTGTAAGTCTGGTAGAATTTGGATGTGAACCCATCTAGACCTGGACTGTTTTTTGGTTGGTAGGCTATTAATTGCTGCCTCAACTTCGGCCCTTGTTATTGGGCTATTCAGGTTTTCAACTTCTTCCTGGTTTAGGCTTGGGAGAGTGCAAGTGTCCAGGAATTTATCCATTTCTTCCAGGTTTACTGGTTTATGTGCATAGAGTTGTTTGAAGTAATCTCTGATGGTAGTTTTTTTTCTGTGGAATTGGCAGTGATATCCCCTTTACCATTTTTTATTGCATCTATTTGATTCTTCTCTCTTTTCTTTTTTATTAATCTGGTTAGTGGTCTATCTATTTTGTTGATCTTTTCAAAAAACCAGCTCCTGGATTTATTGATTTTTTGAAGGTTTTTTTTGTGTCTCTATCTCGTTCAGTTCTACTCTGATCTTAGTTACTTCTTGTCTTCTGCCAGGTTTTGAGTTTTTTTGATCTTGCTCCTCTAGCTCTTTCAATTTTGACGATAGGGTGTCGATTTTAGATCTTTACTTGCTTCGCATGTGGGCATTTATTGCTATAAATTTTCCTCTAGACACTGCTTTAAATGTGTCCCAGAGATTCTGGTATGTTGTGTCTTCGTTCTTGTTGGTTTTGAAGAATATCTTTATTCCCGCCTTCATTTCATTGTTTATCAAGTCAACATTCAAGAGCCAGTTGTTCAGCTTCCATGAAGCTGTGCGGTTCTGAGTTAATTTCTGAATTCTGAATTCTAACTTGATTGCACTGTGGTCTGAGAGATTGTTTGTTATGATTTCCATTCTTTTGCATTTGCTGAGGAATGATTTACTTCCAATTATGTAGTCAATTTTAGAGTTGGTGTGATGTGGTGCTGAGAAGAATGTATATTCTATGGATTTGGGGTGGAGAGTTCTGTAAATGTCTATTAGGTTTGCTTGGTTCAGGTCTGAGTTCAAGTCCTGGATATCCTTGTGAATTTTTTGTCTCATTGCTCTGTCTAACATTGACAGTGGAGTGTTAAAGTCTCCCACTATTATTGTGTGGGAGTCTAAGTCTCTTTGTAAGTCATTAAGAACTTGCTTTATGTATCTGTGTGCTCCTGTACTGGGTGTATATATATTTAGGATTGTTAGCTTGTCTTGTTGCATTGATCCTTTTACCATTATGTAATGTCCTTTTTTGTCTCTGTTGATTTTTGTTGGTTTAAAGTCTATTTTATCAGAGACTAGGATTACAACTTCTGCTTTTTTTTTTTTTTTTTCTTTCTCTCCATTTGCTTGGTAATTCTTCCTGAATCCATTTATTTTGAGCCTATGTGTATCCTTGCATGTGAGATGGGTTTCCTGGATATAGCATACCGATGGGTTTTGGCTTTTTATCCAATTTGCCAGTCTGTGTCTTTTGATTGGGGCATTTAACCCATTTACATTTAAGGTTAATATTGTGTGTGAATTTGATCCTGCCATATTGATGCTAGCTGGTTGTTTTGCCTGTTAGTTGATGCAGTTTCTTCATTGTGTTGATGCTCTTTACCATTTGGTATGTTTTTGGAGTCTTGCTCAGTTGGCAAGGCTGGAGTGCACAATCTCGGCTCACTGCAATCTCTGCCTCCTGGTTTCAAGCGATTCTTCCACCTCAGCCTCCTGAGTAGCTGGGATTATAGGTACCTGCCATCATGCCTGGCTAATTATTGTATATTTGTAGAGATGGGGTTCCAGCATGTTGGCCAGGCTGATCTTGAACTTCTGACCTCAGGTGATACACCCACCTCGGCCTCCCAAAGTGTTGGGATTACAGGCTTGAGCCACCACACCCGGCATTGAGCACTATTCTGTTGGGCACATTAGGAGGTTCCTGCAGGTACAATAGTGAGCAAAGGGAAATACAGTCCATGTGGTCAGGCATTAATTAAGACTACTAATCAAATAAATGAGATAAATGTCCTCCTTGAAAGACACATGTTTTATTGGCAGGTATGTAATGAAAGAGTCTTACCTGCACTGGAGGGATAGTGAAAAATAAATGACAGTTGAGTTCTTAATGCCAGTTTAAGCTAAAAAGATGCCACTTTAACAGTGGATGGTGGGATCAGTATTTACTCATGTAGTAGGAAGGATTACAAAATATTCAAGGAACAGTGTTGAGACAAGGCCAGTGTGGGCAGGAATTAAAAAGGACCATGACTAGATGGAGAAGTAAAAAGAATCAGATCACAGAATAATGGGAAGCCTGCAATATTGGGGTAGGGAATTTCACTTAAGTGTAAGTGAAAACATTTTTTCCAAATATTAGTACTTGCATGAGAAATATTAAAACTCAGTGCTGTGTTTTCTCACATGTGATTCTACCAGGTGAAGCTAATAAAGGACCATGAGCTTGAGTCCAGGGACCCGAGGGTATCAGATCCTTACTGGATCTAATGACGACTCTTTCATGACCATTGAACAATGGAACTCACTTGTTTTAACTAACTATGTAAACAACAATGGAATCTTTAGCCAATGCAGAGTGCTAGTTTTCAATGCTTAATTAGCACAAACCCTGTAACTCTCCCTTTCTGACACCTGAGCACTTCTGAGTTTCCCCTGCTGAGTGGACTACCTGTGAATTTTTTCACTTGCAAGTGTTTCCTTGCTTGGCAAGAAATATTTACCTCCTAATGTGTTTAGTTTAAATGTTTTCATTTTATTTTTTGATAGCAAAATATGGGGATATGGATAATACCACATTTGAATCAAGAAAGTTCTGTCCTGCTGTAGTTTGGAGAATGGCTTGAAGTATGAAGCAGTGGGTCCCAGGAGACAAGTTAGATTACTACAGTAATCCGGGCCAGCATGATAATGGTCAGAATGATGTTGGTAGAGACAGACAGTAATGGACAGATCTGAGAGCTATCCAGGAGATGAATTCACAGGACTTGGTAGTGGATTGGGTATTGGGATTGAGAGGTATCATGAATTACTTCTGGGCTTAAAGGGATGTTGATGTCAGTCACTGAAGTAGGGAATCCTAAAAGAGGCCTAGATGGAGAGTAGGGAAAGGGAAGATTAGAAGTTCAGTGTTGCTTTGTTTATTATCTTCCAAATTGTTTGTATGGGAATCAGAAGCTTTAAAAAGAAGAACTCTAAACAGAAATAGCTTTTAATGTGTATCATATTTCAGAGTCATTAGAGCTACAGTTTTTTTCCATATATAAATACATTTGGTTTATTTGTTATGTATCTCTCTAGATATTCTTTGGGCAATCCTACTGGCATTTTCCATTTATAACAATTGCAGTCATTTCAAATTGCATTTTAAAGGAAGTTATGCATAAAGGTGTTGTGCAGTTTGCTATAGATAATTTATGCAGAGTGGAGCAGAGAGAGTTCAATTCAAAAATAAGGCCAAAAAGCAAAGTCTTTCTTACATTGGTGCATTGCAATGTGTGAATTTGGTATGGATGAATGTAACTGTCGAAATCAAATACAGCCATGCAGAAATATTACCTATTGCTCACTTAACATTGATTTTTAGTGGCAGCAGGTTTAGATAAATATATGTGATCAATGGACTGTTACAACTAAAGAGTCTCTTTCATTTCCAAGGGAGGAGACGAAACACTGAATATTTTCTGGAAATAGTTTTCTTTTATTATTAAAGCAATATTCTTTCAATATAGAAAAACACAGAAAACAAAATTTTTGATTCTGGAATTTGTATTTTTTTTTCCAGATATATGCTGGCAAAGCTTTTTGCTCACGTGTGTGTGTGTGTGTGTGTGTGTGTGTGTGTGTGTGTGTTTAAGATATACAGGGAATAGGAAACCAAAAGAATTTAAACAGAATCTCTAGTTCTAGTTGCCACCCACAATCCCAGCTGTTTTAAACAATTTAACTTTCAACTAGACGATCTACAACACCAGGATATAACTAGATTAAGAGTAAAATAACATGTTTAAATATGTTATTTCCCCAGCCTAATATATCACAGATTTTTTAGAGATAGGATCTTTCTGTGTTGGCCAGGCTTGAGTGCAGAGGCATGATCATAGCTCATTGCAACCCTGAACTCCTTGGCTCAAGTTATCCCCACCACATCAGCCCCGCAGACAGCTAGGACTACAGGTGCATGTCACCATTCCCAGCTAATGTTTTTTATTCTTTTTTAATTCTAATTTTAATTTTTTTTTTTTTTTGTAGAGACAAGTCTCACTATGTTACCAAGGCCTGTCTTGAACTCCTGGCCTCAAGTGATCCTCCTGCCTCAGCCTCCCAAAGCACTGGGATTACAGGTGTGAACCACTGTACCTGGTCTCTGCCACTGATATTTAAGTAGCTAAAGTTGATTGGAAATTTTTGTAAAACTCTAATGTTTTCTTTTGTGGGATTGGTCCAGCTCTTTTTAAAAAGTAACTTCTTGTTCCTGTTTTATATCATTTGCCACCTTACCTCTTTAAGAATATTTATTCTGTTTATTGTATATTCTTATGTCTACTTCAATATTTTCACTACAGTTGGTGTGTGTCATTCATGTTGTTGACATTTATTATAATAGGTGATCTCCTTAGATGTCTAGGTATCTGGACTTTGAGCTCATGTTCTTTTCTTTTTTCTTTTTTTTTTGAGATGGAGTCTTTCTCTGTCACCCAGGCTGGAGTGCAGTGGCATGATCTCAGCTCACTGCAACCTCCACTGGGTTCTAGTGATTCTCCTTCCTTAGCTTCCCAAGTAGCTGGGACTACAGATGTGTGCCACAACACCCAGCCAATTCTTGTATTTTTAGTAGAGATGGGGTTTCACCATGCTGGCGAAGCTGGTTTCAAACTCCTGACCTCAGGTAATCCACATGCCTCAGCCTCCCATAGTGTTGAGGTTACAGGCATGAGCCACTTTTTTTTTTTTTTTTTTTTGGCAGAGCTGGAATGCAGTGGTGTGATCTCAGTTCATAGCAACCTCTGCCTCCCAGATTCAAGCAATTCTCCACTCTCAGCCTCCAGAGCAGCTGGGATTACAGGCATGTACCACAATGCCTGGCTAGTTTTTGTATTTTTAGTAGAGACAGGGTTTCACGATGTTGGCCAAGCTGGTCTTGAACTCCTCTGCCCACCTTGGCCTCCCAAAGTGCTGTGATTACAGGTGAGCCATTGTGGCTGACCTTGAGCTCATGTTCTTTTGAGGGAGAATAAGCTACCTTGTCTATGGAAGGATCAAAGGTCATTTTGTGATCTTTTAGGAGGGTTTGGGGTGAGAAGTGTTGAGCCCTATGGTGGAAAGCCCTGGGAACTACAGGCCTCTTGTTGACCATTTCTGTTCACTATCTGGCAAATCCTCTCTTTAGGGCTGTACCTCCTGACTCAGGATTTTTTTCTCAGTCATTTTGCAAGCTGGGGACCTCTGACTGGCAATGTCCCACTCAGGCCTTGTTCAGCCATGCTGCCTACTGCAGGACACAGCCCATCCATTAGGCCTGCCTGCGCTGAGTCTGGCTTGTGTACTGGTTCCCAAGTTCTTGTCCAGTGCCCAAGAAGAATTAGGACACACAGACAATCAAAGACTGAGCAAGGCAGGGAGTTGTACTGAGTGATGAAAACAGCTTTCAGTGGACAGGGAATGTGAGGGTAGTCCCCCTACTTGAAGATGGGAAAGTCCCCCCAGTGTGGCTGAGTTTGGGGCTTTTACGGGCTCAGAATGGGAGAAGGGCAGGCTGTAGGCAGTATTGGAAAAGGTAACATTCAATTGGTTAAAAGGCATTATTCAGAAAGAATCAATCAGAAAAGGATGGGCAAACAGGAACAGAAGTTCTTACTCCGGGTTGTGGGTTTCATTCAGGACCAGCAGTCCAGTTGATTGGCCTTTAGGCTATTTTCTGGCTTCAAGGTGGGGTTTCACCAGGGACCTGTCCCTATGTGCCTAGGCATTTGGCTACTTCCTGTTGCTATCCCTCCTGTTGTTAGAAAGAAGCCAGTCTTCACTAGCCCTTAGATTTGGAGGGGTGGGGTGAAGAGGATATTTGATTTCATACCTATTTTTATTAACTTCCTCCCCAGAAGTGTTTTTGCACTGCCCTAATATTTCCTGTTGACTCTGGAAGACTGAGCTATTGTTCTCAATTCTGCATTGATGGGGCAGGCAAGGATTTTCTTGAAGAAAGGAGAGGTGGAGGCAGTAATAAGTTTTGTAAAGGAAAATATCCTCTTAATGCTACAGTTGTCTAGGAGAGATCTCTAACTATTGTGTTTTATTATAACTAGTTCTAACCAGTGGAAGCTGATAAAGAACCATAAACATTGAATGATGCTCACTTCCCAACTGCCATGACATCAGATCCTCACCTGGCCTGACAAAAGACTCTTTACTGACTTATAAACAATGAAGCTTATTTTAACTCCTGTGTAAAGGAGACCCATAGACTCCTTTCAATTTTTCATTAGCTTGACCACCATAGACTGTCCTGCCTCTCCAATTCTTGGCATATATAAAATCCCTGACTTTTCTCTCTCAAGAGTACTCAGTAAGTTTGTCCTAGGACATGTATTTCTTTGCCTGGTTGAGTTTGTTTGATAATTCCAACCTTTCCTTTCAGGGCCTACTTGCTACTCTTCTCCAGGCTACAGTCACCTTTCCCCACCCAGTTTACAATTGCCTTTAGCCTACTGTAGAATTTCTTGTGATTTTCCTCTTATTTTTGTGAGTCTTCCTATCCTGTTTGCTTGTTTAGTTTTTCCAGGGATAACTGGTGACTAGTTCACTCCATTGAGAGGAATTGGAAACCCTTGGCCCAATTATTAAAGAAAAGATTTCCTCCTTATGTTCCAAAAAATTTTGTAAATAGCATCTTCTTAAGAAAAGTGGGTACCAGAAAAGTAAATATGTAGTCTCATATACTGTTTTCTTTAGGACCATGAAACACTATTGTTATACTACTTGTAGTGCTTAGATAATTGTGGCTGTTGATGTATTTGTCTATTTACATTCTTGTAATAATTACCTGAACTGGCTCATCAGTACAGCCTTTACATCTCACTTTAATATAATTTTTCTCAGCATCTAAAATTACTACTTCTAGACTATAGTATTCATATCATTTAGGGGCGACTTGGCAAACATGCTGATTGAATTCTAGTGGATACTCTTTTTTTAATGAGAAATTTCAATCTAGCTTTAGATTGAATTACACATATCTATCTTGTTTATGTATGAACATTAGAAATCTAAGGCCCAGACTTGATTCAGGAGCTGCCTCTGCTGTGTTATCGTGCACTTCTGTATTGCAAAAACAAGTGTTAAACTTTAAGGTACTCTTGAATGTTAGCTCCCCTAAAATACTGCCAAAATAGTCTATTTGAAGTACATCTGAATTTTTTTGCTTATTGTAGTAAGGGATATCACTACCTTAATAGAGTCTTAGCAATGTCTTGAAGGGTGGAAAGAAAAGGTGGGATGCTTGTGAGATTTTGGTTTAATACAGGTTTTTCATTGTGGGGGGCTTGGTTAGAGGACTGGCCAAAATTATAATATCATAGTTTTAGATCGACAGATACAGTGAAGTGAGGGTTTTTAAGTGAGTCTTGAAGGGTAAATAGCAATTTGAAGAGCTTGGCTGAACTATTTACTATCCTAAAAGGGAGTATTATATTAGAGTAAGTTGAGTAGTCTACTATTTGAATTAATTTGGAACTTCATCGTCCTCAGCAAGAGTTTCCTGGAATAATAGTCACATTAATGCAGACAGTAAGCGGTGGGTACATGTGGTTTCAGTTCTGGTGTTTCCTCATTGCCCAGTGGTTATTCTTTAGTCTGAGTGCAAGAATAGATCTGTGATCAGTTTAGATGTTTATTGCTGTATGAGGTGTTGTGACTATATAAAGTTTCTAAGGGTTGCCACTTCCACTTGTATCAGAGTCATATTTTCCTATTCTTTTTGTTGGATTTTTTAGGTCCTTGATGGAATGACTACTACACAGCAGCAGTTAAGACTAGAGATCATATATCTGAGCACTGCAACACAAATACTAGTGGAAGGATAACAATGAGAATTTATAATACCCTTCTCAATCAAGAAAGAGTGTCCAAATTAAACCAAGGGAGTAGACCCTATTCCCAAACCAGCAGATACAGGGTTATCTAATGTGGTTTTCACATTTTAACTTCTGTGTCTTTTAGTAATATTAAACATCCCAAAGAATGTATGCACAGCATTCTTCCCTTAAAACAGCACGTGTTCCCCTTGAGTAGACAATGTTATATCTAAAGTGATTCTATTTTGAACCACTGCCTGACCAGTTCTATAAACATTTCAGGAGAGGAATTCCATAGCCTCGAGGTGTTGTCTAGCTCCCTTGTTTTCTGAACCATAGTAATACTTTCTGAACCTCTTGTAAAGCATGAAGTAAAGAGCCTTGAGAAAAGAAAGTAATCTAGAAATTCTTTTGAGTGAGTAGGGTTTTGGTTATCATACTTTTTCTGCTTCTTAAATTACCTTATACAGTTGGCATTCCATATCTGCAGTTTTCACAACTGTGGATACAACCAACTGTGGATCAAAAATATTTGGAAGGAAAAAAACCAACAAAAATAACACAACAATAAAAAAATGCAAATTAAAAAATTATAAGTAAAATCAACTATTTTCCTAGCATTTTTATTGTATTAGGTATTGTAAGTAACGTAGAGATGATTTAAAGGATATGAGAGGATGTAAAGGTCACATGAAAATAGTATGTATTTTATATGAGACACTTGAGCATTTGAGGATTTGGGGGTCCATGAGGTTTCTGGAACCAATTCCCTAGAATACCAAGGATGGCTGTAATCTCTTTTCCCAAGAGGGGGAAACTGATGGCTTGAAATGACCCTGGGTAATATCAGGAACTATCCTGAAGTCAGGCATTAGTTTATTGAAGTAACTAGGCCCTATCCAATTTGCAACTAGTAGTCAATGGACTTCTATGCAGCAAATCCAATACCAGGTATTGGGGCCACAGTTAACATGTTTTTGCCCTAAACACTCATATGGTGTTTTAAATAATATTGTAACATTTTGGTGCCACTTGTCAATAATGGTCTGGTGCCAGGCAATAAATACGTGTATCAAAACCATTAGGTCTATCTAAAGGAAAATAATCTGTTGTGCAGTATGTAGTGTGTCTCATTTGAGAGTAAAAGTGAGATTACTGTAAAAGTGAGATTACTTCCAAATACACAGTTTTAGTTTTCTTTAATGTTCTACATCTGTGCAATTTAGTTGTAATATCTAGCTATCACAATAGGTCCTCAAGTATTTGGTTGAGACAGAAACCTCTCTTTCCTAATACAATGTAATAGGGCATTTTAGATTTCTGGATTTCTGGCCTGTTGTATTTGCCATCTAAAGTTCCTTAATTATTAGTTGAGTTCAATTATTCACTAAACCAATGGTTTAGTACAAAGACCTGGTACCAAGGGAAGCTGGGTGGCTTCCAAAGGAAAATGTCTACAAACCCAATAATCAGAGTGGTTTTGGGCTTAGCCAGTTCATAAATAAATTTGAATTGGGTGACTAAGACATGTAAAAAAAAAATTGAATAAAGTTTTGTAGGCAACATAGTTAAAGATAGCTTTAAGACCAGCAAAAGAAGAAATAAATTACTAGGAAAATAGAGCCAAAGAATGAGTATTAAAGTGGGTAGTTGCTGGTCTTGTTCAATGGCTTTTGGGTGGAAGCTGTTGACATCTCATTTAGGCATTTATTTGGTTCAGATTTGGGGCAAAGCCATCTCTTTCTGAAGACTATCTAGTTCTGTCGGGTTTCTGAGAATCATTATCTTGAGATTTCTGGTTGGGACAGTCTGACATCTTGACTTTATTGAGTTTTCCTATCCACGATCATGGACTATCTCTCAATATATTTGGTTATTCTTTGATTTGTTCATCAGAGTTTTATAGTTTTCCTTATATAGAACTGTACATATTTTGTTAGATTTATACCCAATTGTTTCATTTTTGGGGGGTGTTAATGTAAATAGTATTGTGTTTTTATTTCACATTCTATTTGTTCATTGCTGCTATACAAGGCTATACCAAAGTTGCTGGATAGCACAGTTGCTAGTTACTTTTGTATAGTACCCTTCCAGGAACTAGAAGCTTGAGTCAAATGTATTTTTAAATGAAATGCTTTTGGGTGAATCTCCAAAAAATCCTTCTCCAATATCTATTGCTTTTATCAACAACTTGGGTTACCTATGAAATTTAGGGACCTTAAGTTTCTCTTAGGGTCTTCTCATTTTATTTTTTACATTTTTTTTTTTTTTACATATAAGTTTCTCACAAAATATGAACCAATTGCTATAGATTTGGGAGCTCTGGAGCTTATGTTCCTAAAATCATATGAAATTCTTCTATAAATTTCTATGTGTTTTAGTCTATTTTCACACTGCTATAAAAATGCTACTTGAGACTGGGTAATTTATAAACAAAAAAGATTTAATTGACTCATGGTTCTGCATGGCTGGGGAGGCCTCATAAAACTTACAATTATGGTGGGAGGCAAAAGGGAAGCAAGGCACATCTTACATGATGGCACGCAAAATAGAAGGGCAAAGTGGGAACACCAAACACTTTTAAAACCATCAGCTCCCATTAGAACTCATCCATTATCACAAGAAAAGCATGGAGGAAACCATCTCCATGATCCAATCACCTCCTAACAGGTCCCTCCTACCACACCTGGGGATTACAATTCGAGAAGAGATTTGGGTGGAGACACAGAGACAAATCATATCATTCCCTATCTTATCTAGACTCTCAGAATTCTTTAACAATGGTTCTTCATTTCGATAATACCAGAACTTTTATTCAACCATTAGGGGTTTTCCTGTTCTGCAGGATGTTTAATTTTAAGAGTTAATTTACTTTGGGCAAAATAATTTACAGATTCAACGCTATCCCCATCAAGCCACCAATGACCTTCACAGAACTGGAAAAAACCACCTTAAACTTTATATGGAACCAAAAGAGAGCCTGCATAGTCAAGTCAATTCTAACCAAAAAGAACAAAGCTGGAGGCATCAAGCTACCTAACTTCAAACTATACTACAAGGCTACAGTAACCAAAACAGCATGGTACTGGTACCAAAACAGAGATATAGACCAATGGAACAGAACAGAGGCCTCAGAGGCAATGTCACACATCTACAACCATCTGATCTTTGACAAACCTGACAAAAACAAGCAATGGGGAAAGGAGTCCCTGTTTAATAAATGATGTTGGGAAAATTGGATAGCCATGTGCAGAGAGCAGAAACTGGACCCCTTCCTGACATCTTATACTAAAATTAACTCTAGATGGATTAAAGACTTAAACATAAGACCTAACATCATAAAAACCCTAGAAGAAAATCTAGGCAAAACCATTCAGGACATAGGCATAGGCAAGGACTTCATGAGTAAAACACCAAAAGCATTGGCAACAAAAGCCAAAATAGACAAATGGGATCTAATTAACTCCAGAGCTTCTGCACAGCAAAAGAAACAATGATTAGAGTGAACTGGCAACCAACGGAATGGGGAAAAATTTTTGCAATCTACCCATCTGACAAAGGACTTATATCCAAAATCTACAAAGAACTAAAACAGATTTACAAGAAGAAAACAAACATACCCATTCAAAAGTTGGGGAAGGATATGAACAGACACTTTTCAAAAGAAGACATACATGAGGCCAACAAACATATGAAAAAATGCTCATAATCACTAGTCATTAGAGAAATGCAAATCAAAACTACATTGAGATACCATCTCATGCCAGTTAGAATGGCAATCATTAAAAAATCTGGAGACAACAGATGCTGGAGAGGATGTAGAGAAATAGGAACACTTTTACACTGGTGGTGGGAGTGTACATTAGTTTAACCATTGTGGAAGACAGTGTGGTGATTCCTCAAGGACCTAGAAATAGAAATTCCATTTGAGCCAGCAATCCCATTACTGGGTATATATCCAAAGGATTATAAATTGTTCTATTATAAGGACACATGCACACGAATGTTCATTGCAGCACTGTTTACAATAGCAAAGACTTGGAACCAACCCAAATGCCCATGGATGATAAACTGGACAGGGAAAATATGGCACATATACACCATGGAATACTATGCAGCCATAAAAAACGATGAGTTTGTGTCCTTTGTAGGGACAGGATGAACCTGGAAACCATCATTCTCAGCAAACTGACACAGGAACAGAGAATCAAGCACTGTGTGTTCTCACTCATAGGCGGGTGTTGAACAATGAGAACACATGGACACAGGGAGGGGAACATCACACACTGAGATCTGTGGGTGGGACTAGGGGAGGGACAGTGGGGGATAGGGAGTTGGGGAGGGATAACATGGGGAGAAATGCCAGATATAGGTGATGGGGAGGGAGGCAGCAAACCACATTGCCATGTAGGTACCTATGCAACAATCCTGCATGTTCTTTACGTGTACCCTAGAACCTAAAATGCAATTAAAAAAAAAAATATATATGAGTTAATTTAGCTTTGGGTGCTACTGGGTGGCTAGAAAGGAAGGGAGTTAGGAAAAGTGTTGGGAACAGAAGGAAATGCAGACGCATAGGATGGGTAAGAATAGTAAAGGTCATTCCTTCAAATCAAGATTTGAGCTATCTTGAAGAGATCTTGTTTTAATTTTTTCAGATTTTTGTTTTATCTTGGCCATGGAATCTCTTATTAAAGCAATTTTGCAATCTGAATTTCTTTGGCATACTTCCTTGTATCAATAAAACCATGCAGACCATTGGTACTTTGCTTTTTTGTTCTATGATACCCTTCAAATGAATAATTTGTTCATAGCTAAGCTTACTAACATGACTACTATAAATTTAATACTGTGAAATTATGTTTCTTGGAGAGATAAGTAGAAAAATTTGAGCTGCGGCATAAATACATGAGAAGGAGGAGTCCAGCCCAGGGTAAGTAGGGACATAGATTTAGATGGAGACTAAGCTATAGGGATTTGGGAACAGTCTGCTCACATACTTTGTGAGTTGGATCTCTAGCCTAATGGTTGTGCCATCTCCAACTGCAAACTCAACTTATTTGTAGTTCCAAGTGGATGAAAATATTTAGAGACAAAATATCTCTCAGAGCCAGAATCTCAGGGACAACTCAGGACAGAGGAAAGTTCTCATGATATTTTGATAATTGACCCAGGACAGAGTTTGTCTAAAAGACACCAGTCTGACAAAATACCCTGAAATTCTCCATTTCCAGAATAGCTTGATGGTCTTATCGTAGACCTATCATTGGGAAGTTCTCTTCCCAATGAACTTCCTCTTACAGCTTTACATACAAAAGGTTTTTCACTAAGGATAAAAGTTTTATAAATCTTATCAGATAAAAAATAATTATATAATACATAATTATGTAAAATAATTCCTAAAAAGGGTTTTATTTTTTGGGAGTCAAACTCATCACGTGGGGAGGTTAAAAAATAAAATAAAATAAATTGAAGCTCAAACCTAAAGTAGACTTACCTCACTACTATTGTCATGGAGATATCTGAGGAGGAGTTCCAAGAGGCTTTTGAGGAACACTCTGGTTCTTTGTGGAGAATGTTAAGCCATTGCAGTGAGCAGGTCTTGGTCACATATTGATGGAAACTCCAAGATTGCTGAATGCTAGCTTCCTGAAAATACCATCGAAATACCCTGCTGATAAAACAAAAGCCAAACTTATTGTTTACTGTAGTATGAGAGACTACTACCTTGACAGTGTCTTAGTGACATCTCTGAGAAGGGAGATTAAGGGTAGCATATTTATGAAGTTTTGAGAATTTGAGTTAAGATACATCTTATAATACTTAAGACTGGGCAGAATTCATGATATGATAGTTTCGAATATGAGGGTTTCAAAGCAAACCTTAAAGAGTAAACAGTCATCTGAGGAGCTTAATTAAGCTATTGATTATCTTGAGAAAGGAGTATTTAATAATGATAAGTTGAGTAGTCTAGTGGTTGGATAAATGGGATTTGGGGAAGTTCCTGAAATAAGCAATGGTTATTGCAATTTTAATTTTTCTTGGCAAGAACTTCCTACAATAGTAAATTTATGTTAATGCAGACAGTTGAATAGTAACATCATGTTGTAGACTGTAAGTTGTAGAGATGGTTTCAGTTGTCAATACTTCCCCTCAACATACACACATTTTATTTCCTGTTGAAACTTTGGAAATTTAGGTTCAGGAGCCATATGAAATGTTGCATCAGTTTGCAAAGTTCTTTCTGTTTGCGGTGACACTTTTTCGCTTAGTTGACTTAGAATTTGCTTTATTCTGTTGTCAGTTGGGATTTATTTTGTAAAATGAAATTAAAATGCCAACAGAGAATTTAAAGTGCATAATGGCCTCTAAAAACGAGAACATTTAGCCACAATCAACATAACTTTTTCCATTTTAAGTCATGGTCAAAATTGGAAAGAAAAATTTACAAGTATGATTTCTTTTTTTTTTTCCCTCCCAGCAGGCATTATTAAATATAGAAAACTTAAAATTTCAGAAACAGTCTATGTTAACATGATTTAAATAAAATCTTCTGTTAAGATCATTTAAAAAAATAGAAATCTGGGGTAATCTTAGTGCTATATTTTCATTGTACACTTTTAAAAAATTTTCTTTTGCCACATTCAAAATCAGTTAAAAAATTGCAGAGCATACTTATTTTTTGCTTCCAGATGATTTGTTGAAAATAACATCTTTTGATTTTAAAAGCAAAGAAATTCTCATAATAACGTTTTAGAAAATTTAGAAAAGTACAAATAAGAAAGGAAAATTTGTACAAATTACTACTTTCTAGAGACAGTCACTGTATTCATTTTCTAGGCTGTGTGATAAATCAACACAAACTTAGCAGCTTAAAACAACAGCACACATTGATTAGTTCACAGTTTCTGTAGGTCAGAATTCCTGGGATGTATAACTGAATAATTCTGTGCTTCTAGGTTTCACCAGGCTGTAGGCAAAGTGTTGACTGTGTTGTTCTCTTAACTGGAGGCTTCTCTAGAAAAAAATATGCTTCAAAACTCATTCCGATTGTTGGCAGAATTCACTTCTCTGCAGCTGTGTGACTGAGGGCTCTAGTTTCTTACTGACCATTGGCATGAAGGCTCCCTTCAGGCCCTAGAGGCTGCCCACAGTTTCTTGCCACGTGACGGCTTGATTTTTCAAGCCAGTATGATAATCTTTGTCTCCAGTCTGCATCCATCACCTTGCCATATTCTATTGATTAGAAGCAAGTCATTAGTTCTGTCTTCACTGAAGGATAGAGGATTATACAAGGGACTGACTCATTGAAGGTCAGTTTCTGGTGTTCACCACAGCTGCTTTATTTTTCATGGAGGAGGTCTACTCTTCCATGCTTCCTCCATGATTAAATAAATACAGTATATTATAAATACAGTATAAACTAATTTTTTTATTTTGTAACATTCTTTAAAAATGTATTTTTAAATTTAATATATGTGTATGTATAATACATATATGTAGCACATGCATATGTACTGTAATTATAATAGTGCCATAATTTGTAATAAAATATATACTAGTTTACAGTAGTAAAATTTATAATAGAAAAACTGCATCAAATCTAAATGCCCAATAAGAAGAGATTGCTTATATAACTTTTAATTTTAAATTTCATCTTACTGTAGATTAAGATTATTTATAGTATTAACTATTATAAATAATTCTGCATAAATCTTTGCATAGAAATTTTTGTGTATTTAAAAATATTTAGGAGCAATAAATTTAAAAACTTAAAAATCTTTAGTAGCAATAAAATTATTAGGTCAAATGGCAAGACATCTTAAAGGCTTTGAACTTATAGTCCCAAATTAACTACTGGAATGGCAGTACCAATTTAAATTCCTCCTACTCTTCGACATTTTATCAGCTTTATTAGAGGAGAAATAGTATCTGGTTTTAATTTTTCTTCCTTTCCCTATAAATAAGCAAGACATTTTCTATATGATTTAGTCCTTATTTATATTTATTCTTTAAGGATTACCTGTTTATTTGCTAATTTTCCTACTGGCAGGTAGTAATTTTTTAATGAAGAAAATATATTAAGAGATATGAGAAGAAGCATTTAAGTTTTTTGCATTGCAAGTGACAAATTCTTCTAAATAAGCTTTAAAATATATAGATAATATTGATGAATACTAGCACCATATAACATTGCCCACTGAAACACTGAAAAGTACAAAAGTTCACAACATATTGTAAGGGAAATTCATCAAGAATCTGCTCTGTTATCTTGGAGGTACCAGACATACCATATGCTGTGTCTAGGAGTTGCTATGGTAACTACTTTTAAAATTTAAGAACAGAGTAAATTGTTGCCTAAAATCTCCATAACTTAGTGAGTCAATTAAGATCTTGTCAGAGCAGTGCATTCCTTTCATTACCTGGTAATGCTTTGTCTCTTGCAGTTCTATAGCATGTAATGTCTCTGGGTCAGAGATGTATTTATTTCTGGCTATTTAAGATCCTGGAGAAGATGCTGTTCATTTAATATTTTTATGATTAGTTAATGGATCACTGTTACGGGAGATCTCAAAAAATAGCCACCCAGAAGATGAGTAGATTTGAGCATGAAAGTGTAAAGAGAAATTTTTAGAGCCCTGACCTCATATAAAGACATGGAAATAGAGAGATGTAGCCACAATCATTTGGAGCTAGAAGGACTGGGATGAGAAGCTACATTTCTTGCCTCTCACCACTACAGTGGTGATATAATGGGAGTATTTAAATACTGTAGTATTTTCACAGTTTTGTCACTTTTTAGAAAATTAAGTTATATTTTTATCAAGGTAATACATTAGCTAACCCATTAATGCCCCCAAAATGAACTCAAAGTTTTATAAGAAAATGATGAGTTTCTGACCCTTCCTCACCTCCTGCCAACCTTAATTTATCAAATTTTGACATTTACCATTTCATCATAATGGTAATGTAACCACACAACGGATTCGCCTGCTGCCTAGACTGACAGGGGAATTGCAATACAGAAAGAGTTTAATTTGCGCAAGCCGGCGTATGGGAGACTGGAATTTTATTATTACTCAAATCAGTCTTCCTGAAAAGTTGGGAGGGAGGTTTTTGAGGATAATTTGGTGGGTAGGGGCCAGTGAGTTGGAAAGTGGGGCTTGGTTGGGTCAGAGATGAAATCACAGGGAGTCAAAGTTGCCCTCTTGCATTGAGTCGGTTCCTGGATGGGGAACATAAGATCAGATGAACCAGTTTATTGATCTGGGTGGTACCAGCTGATCCATCAAGTGCAGGGCCTATAAAATATCTCGAGCACTGATCTTAGGTTTTACAATAGTAATGTTGTCCCCCAGGAACGTTTTCGGGTGTCAGAATCTTGCAGCCTTCAGCTGCTTGACTTCTAAGCCATAATTTCTAATCTGTGGCTCATGTGTTAGTTCTACAAAGGCAGTCTACTCCCCAGGTAGAAAGGGAGTTTGTTTTAGGAAAGGGTTGTTAATCGTCTTTGTTTCAAAGTTAAACTATAAACTAAGTTCCTCCCAAAATTAGTTTGGCCTATGCCCAGGAATGAGCAAGGGCAGCTTAGAGTTTATAAACAAGATAAAGTCGGTTAGGTTAGATCTCTTTCACTGTAATAATTTTCTTAGTTATAATTATAACAGTGATTTCAGTAATAGAGGTTTTAACTATTTTATACTCTCCGCTGCCCTCTTCTCATATTCTAAAAAAAAAACATATATACACATACACATATATATATATATATATATATACACACACACATATATA
Source organism: Sapajus apella (assembly GCF_009761245.1). NCBI lineage: Eukaryota > Metazoa > Chordata > Mammalia > Primates > Cebidae > Sapajus > Sapajus apella. Next base: position 12,496,546 of record NW_022436990.1, read on the forward strand.
TATAAAACTGTTGAATTCATTAATCAAATTTGTGAAATCATGGTCTTGTAAAATAATATTGACTGCAGTAGCAAGTAGATTCCTTTATCATGCAACTTTTTGTTTTCCCTGGAGTTAATACTTGTCTCTTCTAAAATTTTCTAATTTCTATGTATTCTTCAGTATATTTTTTGGTCATATACTACCAATTTAAAAAAAAATTGTCAAACACAATTTTAAGCACTAAGTCAAACAACACTTAAAGCTTTTACCCTGAGACATTCCTTGTGAAGCCATTGTTCTTCCTCCTGCTTCCAGTTGGACTAGTTGTTTTCCAGGCTGCTACATAGCTGTCAGTCTGGATTTCCCTTCATTGTTCTCATGTGTTGAAGTGTCTGCTTTTTGAAATCCATGTCTTGCTCTTTTCCTTCATGTTGGTGAAGTACATCCTCCAGTAGCTTCCTAGAAAACAAGATATGAAAGACCAAAAAAAATTCTGTAAATTCTTGCATATTCGAATGGCTTTAGTCTTATATTTGACTGATAGTTTGAATAAGTATGTAATTATAATTTTAAAATAATTTTCTCTCAGAATTTTGAAGGCATTGCTGCACAATTTCCTAGCATTTATATGCTACTGAATAGCATTTTCTTTACCCCAGTGTTCTGAAATTTCACGATGATACCTTAGTGTGGCTCTTGTTCATTCATTATGTGGTGCCGTCTTCTCTAGATATTTATGTTTTTCAGTTCTGAGAACATTTCTTATGTTATATCTTCGAGAATTTCCTCCCCTTGGTTTTCTTTACTTCCCCTGGAATACTTTATGGAAGATTTGCCCAAATCGATTTCCCCACCCTACAATTAAAAATTAAAAATTTGGCTTAATTTCTAAGAAATTCTTCTCTGAATATGCTCTGACTTCCCTCTTTTCACACCCTTCTATTCTTCTATTCTTATTTAATGAATATATAACCATCTTTTATTTTGTTAAAAGATACTCATTGTAAGTTTTTAAAGGAGTTCTTTTTTCTCTGGCTATATGTTATGTGTATTGTCTCTCTTTGCCTCAAATTCTTTTTTTTTATTTTTAGAAACTACAAATACACTTCTTAAAGGTAAAAAATATATAATTATGAGATTTAAGTTTATCTTTTCTACCTTATTTAATATTATGACAGACAAATACTAAGCTACTGAAATGTTCAAAAACCGTCTTTATAAAGTCACTAAATGGCAGTGATTATGCATTTTGCTTATTTATTTTCCAAAATACATACATGTAAATAAGACTTTTAGAGTGCTTACAGATGTAGAAAATCTATTGTATCAGAAATTACTTAGTCAACTTTCTAGTAACTTGTAAATGATACTCTCTGTGTATCATCTAATTTTTTTTAATATTCCTTCTCTAGGTGTCTTACTAAAGCTTCCTGTTCAAAGTCTGGCTGAGAATTTTTACTGCTTCTTTCTCTACCTCCTCATTTCCAAAGGTAATTCCCTAGTCAATCCCTTTGTAATAAATTATATATATAATATCTAATTAAAAGTTCAGGGCAAACCAGTTAACAAATCCTCACATAATTGAATATGAAAAGGAATATTTCTTATAGGAGTCATTGTAATAAAACATTACTAGGGTATTTTATATACAGAAATACATGTCTTCAGTAAGTCAGAGGAATGAACAGATTGATTATGGCTTATATCACACAAAACGGGGTAAAACTTGTAGTGCAATTTTTTTTTTTTTTTTTGCTCAGTGAAATTCTAATAAAAAACTGAAGTATTGAAAATTAATATGTTCCTACATTGGTAATCAAAGAAAGAATAGTTTATAGTAGTGACCATCACTTCTGATTTGTTTTTCTAGCACTTGAACTTAGCAGTTTGAATCTTATCTTTAAGGGGATTAAATTTAACAACAAATATTTTGAAACTGGCTATTTAGTTCTTTGATTGTTATTTTAAAACTTTCTAGAAAGCAGAGACCAACTTCCCTTTCTGTCATTAGTTGTTTTGGTATGTTTACAACTGACTCCTTTGTAAATGTGTGATGTTAAAGTTTTGATTTTTTTTTATTGTCTTTGAGGTTATGGGGTACATGTGAAGAACATGCAAGATTCTTGCATTGGTACACACATAGCAGTGTGATTTGCTACCTTCCGCCCCATCACCTATATCTGGCAATTATCCCCATGCTATCTCTCCCCAACTCCCCACCCCACGCTGTCCCTCCCCTATTTCCCCCCTGACAGACCCCAGTGTGTGATGCTCCCCTCCCTGTGTCCCTGTGTTCTCATTGTTCAACACCCACCTATGATTGAGAACATGCGGTGTTTGATTTTCTGTTCTTGTGTCAGTTTGCTGAGAATGATGGTTTCCAGATTTTATTTTGAACTCTACTTAAAAATTGAACTGCACTGGTTTTTACCACTTTGATTTGATCAGTGCAAAAGATGCACCTTTCCCAATTGTAGCTGATCTCTGTGATTCACTGCTTCTCCTCACCTTTCCTAGGAGGTGCCTTTCTGGTATCTCTGTTGAACATTTACTAAATAAAGCATGGATGAAAAGCAATAGAGGAGGGATATATAGAAAATTATAAGGCTGAAATAGAAACTGGCCACAGCAGAGAGCACCTACCTACCTTTCATTAAAGGTAGGTAAGCATGTATTTGGAATATACTCATATACTCAGACAAACTGTGGCCCTTCTGGATCTTGGAAAATCTTGAGCAGAGCATATTTATACAAGATCCAAGTATATTTGCTTTTCTAAGCAAGCAATCTTAGGCTATGGACTATTCATAGTGTAGTTAGTTGGGTTATTTTAAGCAAATGTTTTCACCTTCTCCATGCACTCTGCACTTGTCATTTGTCAAATGGGGGTAATGTCTACCTTAGCACACTTTTGAAGATTGCAATTAGCTAATGGATTTGAAAGTACTGTAGCAAGTTAAAAATGTTCTACAAAGGCAAGGCATTTAACATATTCTTCAAAGGCTCTGTGCTGTTCTAATGGGTGGAAGGGGAGTTTCTTGGGCACCCTGCAAGGCCAAGATCAGTGGCAGTTTCCCACAGAGATCACTGGGTGTGGTTGGCTAGGTAATGTGAAATTGCACATGCCTTTACTCAGGTCCTGGGACCCCTAAGGTTATAGGCAAGTATATTATTTCTTTGTCTTGTTTTATCTTGATTTCAGAGATGTACTAATACAGTTCTCAAAATGTGGGGAAAAGAGGATGCTACATAATTAAGTATAAGAGTCATCCTTCATTCTGAACCACCACTTCCTATTCCTCTTACCTTTTACCATCTTCTTTTGAAATGAAATTTCTTTTATGTGATCAAACCTATGAAAATGCTTTTAGTCTAGGATGGTATGCCTGGGTTCAACTATCACAGAAAAGCATTGTGTTAAGGTACTTTCTGCAGCAAGTTATAAAAACAAAACAAAACAAAAACCCCAAACAAAGACACCTTGACTCAAACAGGCTATTGTATAATCAGCAGCTCACCAAAATCATTGAGGACCCAGGTCCCTTTTATCTCCCGCTTTGCTGTCCTCAAACATGGTTTCTTACAGAGGCTTATGTCAAAGAAAACCAGAGAGGGATGATAAGTAGTAAAGGCAGATTTTACTGAGACATTATTGCACTAGGGGAAAGAGACCTCAGAATAAAAATGGGCTCAATTCTGAATTCAACAAAGAAAAGTGGGGATTTATAGGAAAGAAGCAGGGCTGGGGTAGATGGAAAATTATTTAAAGAGGAAGCCAATTCTTTGCTAAACTGACCTAATAGGCTTCTTGCTGAAGGCAGGCCAGGGTATTCAGATATTACCTGAGGGAAGGTGGGTGATAAATAATTTGGTTAGATATTGAGGATGATCAGATATTGGGGGTTGGGGGAGGATTCTGACTTCACAGGATTCCTACTAAAATTGGACTCTCCAAGGACAGAGACAGAAGCCCAAGGTTGTACCCAGTAGAGGGTTCAACGGAGCCTGACTAAAGTTTGGTCAAGGAGATAATCTTTGTCATTGGCTTTATATTTACAAGATGTATAGTGTATATATAGCTGCAATAATTCCAAGCTTCCTATCCAGACCCAGTAACTTCCAGGGGAAATTTAGCTACTGTCTCTTTCAGAAGCTCCCTCTTGACCTCTCTCATATCTTCATGGCTGTACTGAGTCATGTGTGCTTTTAAGCCAGTAATTGAAATGAGAAATGGGTTACCATGATTAACTTTGACATATCGTCTTGCTAAGTCAACCATGATCACCACCACTAGAAGCATGCTTCTTGTTTGACTTTGAATTAGATATCTTATAACTTTTCTGCATTGGATTCAAAATTCCCTTTTGATTATTAGATCTAGTAAAACTCTGCAATTACACTCATAATGTGCATTCAGATATAATAACAATTGGCAATTGTCTCTCATTCACAAATTGGGTGGGCTAAATTCTTGTCTTTTGACCATGGAGGAAGAATGTAAGGTATGGGAAAGAACAATATTGGGTGGAGATATCCAGGCAGTTCTTGGGAGGTGGAGGCAAAAAACAGACCCCTACATTCTCAGTATTCTTTTTATTCAATCTCTTTAGGTCAGGTTGTTAAACTATATGCCAAGCAATTGGGTATTCCTGGAATCACTGCCACTCTTTTGTCAATTCCTGCTAGCTACAGGGCTCCAAATTATCTCCACTTAAATTTAAGGTAGAGTGGAAAACCACAACATTTTGATGACAAAATATAGCTAGAACCAGGTGGGCTTGAAATGGATAGCCAGATTTGCAGGAATTTCTGTTTGGCTGGGTAGGCAGTAGCCACTCATGGTGTATTTATTTATTTTATAATAATGCATGTGCGTTTTACATGATTATATTTTTAGATTTTATTTATTGAGTCATTAGAATTTTACTGCATTTGGTACTGGCACAGTGTGGCACAGTGGGGAGAGGCCTTGCTAAGCACAGTTGTTTCCCCTAACTTGAGGATATTACTGATTTCTCCTGTTTGTCTCAGAAATTCTGAACCAGGTGAGAGAAGAGGGGGTAGTAGGACAGAAGAAAAAGAACAAATAGCAAGACACAAATATGCAGAAGTTATGGGACATTGTTCTAGGGAGATTATCACAGACAGAAAAAGATTTTCTTTTAAATGTTCTTTCCAAATAATCACAGTTAGTAATAAGAAACCATAACTGACCATGGCTAATATATCAAGAGTAAGAAAGCTTTTACCAAGTGATAAAATACAGTTTATGTATTGTATTATTGAGAGTTCTCTAGAGAAATAGAACCACGCAGAGATATGTAGATATATAGAAAGAGATTTACTATGAGGAATTGGCTCACACAATTATGGAGGATAAGTCCTATGAGCTGTTTTCTGGAAGCTGGAGAACCAGAAAAGCTGGTGCTGTAGTACTAACTCCAGCCCAAAGGCCTAAGATCCAGAAGAATCAATAGTATAAGTCTCAGTTTGTGTCTGACGGCCTGAGGACTAGGAGCACCAATTTCTGAGGGCAGGAGAAGGTGGGTGTCCCAGCTCAAGAAGAGAAAGCAAGTTCACTCTTCCTCTGCCTTTTTGTTCTACTAAGGCCCTTTCTGGGTTAGCTGATGCTCACCTACGCTGATGAGGACAATCTTTATTTAGTTTGCTGATTTAAATGCTCATCTCTTCTGGAAACACATTCACAGACTCACCAGAAATAAGGTTTAACCAGCCATCTGGGCATCTGTTAGCCCAGTCAAGTTGACACTTAAAATTAGCCATTACAGGTATGGATATGAATAAACTAGCTGGCATAAGCAATTAAACAGAAAAGTAACTAACAATGGTATTAACTAAAGTGCCGTCATGGGTTGACGTAACAAAATGCTCTTAATTTTCTTCATACTTATTTTCAACCTTAGTGAAATGTGGTTTTTACACTGCTGCAGAACAAATAGAACAGAACTTATGGTACATAATTTATGTAACTGATTTTATGTGTTTTTTTTTAGAGTTTTAAAATAATTCTTTAAAAATAGCTCCATTGAGACATAATTTACATACCATGAAATTCACCCATTGTAAGTGTACAATTCAATGATTTTTTAGCAAGTTTATGGAGTTTTGGGTAAATTTTACTGTGATTCAATTTTAGAACGTTTTTCTCACCCCAAAAAGTTTTCTTATGCTCATTTGCAGTCAATACCCACCCTCCTTCCCAGCTCCAGGCAGCCGTTTATCTGCTCTCCATCTCTATAAATTTGCCTTTCCTGAAAATTTCATATAAATGGAAATGTACAATATGTAGTTTTTTATTTTTGACTTCTTTCACTTTCATACTGTTTCAGGGCTTCAACCAAGTTGTAGTATGTATCAAAAGCTCATTCCTTTTCATTGTTCAATAGTGTTTCATTGTATGGATATGCTTACCACATTGGTTTTTTCCATTCACGTGAATGAACATTTGTATTACTTCCAATTTTTGGCTACTATAAATAATGCAATAGACATTTGTGTACAAGTTTTGTCTCAATGCATGTTTTCATTTCTCTTGGGTATATGTCTAGGTGTAGCATTGCTAGGTCATAGGGGAGCTTTAGATTTAACTTTTTAAAAACTGCCAAAGTGTATTTCAAATGTCTGTCACATTTCACATTTTTTCCAGCAAGGTATGACGGTTCCAATTTCTTCATATTATCACCAATATCTAGTATTGTCACTCTTTTTATTGGTCTTTTTAATGTGTTAATTTGGCATTTTGCTGTGATTTTAATTTGTATTTCCATAATGACTATAACATTGAGAATGTTGTCATTTGCTTATTATCCATTTTTTTCAGACATATGATTGGCACATACTTTCTCCTAGTAATTTGTCTTTTTATTTTTCTTATTAGTAACTTTTGAAAGTAAAATTTTCAGTTTTGCTGAAGCCCAATTTGTCATTTCTTTTTTCTTTTCTGGATCATGTTTTCAGTGTGATATGTAAGCATTTTCCCCTTTAATCCCGAAGTTTGTCCTATGGTTTCTTTTAGAAGTTTTATAACTTTTGCCCTTACAATTAGGTTTTTTAAAAATCTGTTTCAAGGTAATTTTTGTGTATGGTATAAGGTAAGGATCTAAATTCATTTTATTGCAGGTGAGTATCCATTTGCCCTAGCAATATTTTTTGAAAAAAATCACAGTACTCCTAATGACTCAATTCACCATAAATGTCAGGGTTTACTTCTAGACTCTGAATTCTTTTCCACTGAATTATATATCTGACTTTATACCTATCACACTGTTGTCATTATTGTAGTATTACATTAAGTTTTGAAGTTGAATAGTATATGTTCTCTAAATTAGCTCTTTTAAAAAATTATTTTGGCTACACTGGGTCCTTTGAATCGTTATATGAATTTTAGGATCAGCTTGTCATTTTCTACAAAAATGATTTCTGGGATCTTGACTGGGATTGTACTGAATCCACAGAATAATTTAGGATATATTGCTATATTAATAATATTGAGGGTTACAGTTTATCAACATCAAATATAACTTTATTTACTAGATCTTTAACTTTTTTCAGACTTTTATAATTTTCAGAGTATAAGTCTTTCACTTCTTTAGTCAAATTTATTCCTAAATATTTTATTTTTACTGATTTTATTAGGAATGAAATTATTTCTTAATTTTACTTTTGGGTTGCTTGTTGCTATTAAATAGAACTAAAATAGTTTATTTTTGCATGTTGATATCATATCCTGTGGCCTTTTAAATTTATTTGTTAATTATAGTAGACATTTACGAGGCCAACAAACATATGAAGAAAGCCCAACATAACTTATCATTAGAGAAATGCAAATCAAAACCACAATGAGATCCCATCTCACATCAGTCAGAATGATAATTATTAAAAAGTCAAGAAACAACAGATGCCGGCGAGGCTGTAGAGAAATAGGAATGCTTTTACACTGTTGGTGGGAACGTAAATTAGTTTGACCATTGTGGAAGACAGATTGGTGACTCTGCAGACACCTAGAACTAGAAATACTATTGAACTCAGCAATCCTATTGCTGGGTATATACCCACAGGAATATAAATCATTCTATTATAAATATACCTGCATGTGTGTGTTCATTGCAGCAAGAGCAAAGACATGGAGTCAACCCAAATGCTCATCAATAATAAAGTAGATAAGAGAAAATGTGATACACATATACCATAGAATACTATGCAGCTATAGAAAGGAATGATATCATGTCCTTTTCAGGGATGTAGATAAAGCTGGAGGCCATTATCCTCAGCAAACTAATGGAGGAACAGAAAACCAAACACTGCATGTTCTCACTTGTAAGTGGGAGTCGAACAAAGAGAACACATGACACAGGGAAGGGAACAACACACACTGGGGCCTGTTGGGGGTGAGGGACAGGGAGAGCGAGAGCATCAGGAAAAATAGCTAACACTGACCAAGCTTAATGCATAGGTGACAAATTGAGAAGTGCAGCAAACCACCATGGCACACGTTTACCTATGTAACAAACCTGCACATCCTGCAAATGTGTCTTGGAACATAAAATTAAATAAATAAATAAATAATAAATAAAATAGGTCCCTTAGGATCCTATCATTTGTGCATAAAAACAGTTTTACTTCTTTCTTTTCAATCTGTGTTTTTTTTCCTTTCTTTTTAAAATCAAATCTGTATTCTTTACTTGCTTTTTCTTGCCTGACTGCACTGGCTAGAATCTATTGTATCATGTTGCATAAGAGTGGGAAGAGTGGCTATCTCATCTATTTCCTGATCTTGGGGGAAAAAGCATTCAGTTTTTACTATTAAATGTGATGTTTGTAGGTTTCTCATAGATATCTTTTGTCAAGATAAGGAAGTTCCCTTCTATTTCTAACTTGTTGAACATTTTACATTCAGACGTCTTAATGAGGAGTTTGGCTTTTATTTGACAATGTAGGGTCAAATGTTTTTATCAAGGCAGTGGCATGATCAGAGTTATTCTTTAGAAAGGTAATTCTTAGAGTGGCATGGGAAAGAAGAGACTGGAGACAGGAAGACCAAATAAAATTCTAGGTTCTCAAATTTTAGTGCATATCAGTGTCATCAGAGTCTAGTTAAAACACAGATTGCTGGTCTCACCCCCTGAGTTTCAGACAAAATGGGTATGAGGTGAGGTATGAGAATTTTGTATTTCTTACAAGTTTCCAGGTAGTTCTGATGCTGTTGGTTCACTTTGTTGACTACTGGTCCAGGCAAAGAAAAGGAACCCTTGAACTAGAATGGTGGCAATAGGATAGAAAGATATCAGAGTGGAAGAGTCCATGTCTCAGGAACTTATAGGATGTGGAGAATGAGACTGGGAGTTCATGATGACACAAGTCCAACTTATATAATTGGTGGTCATGTTAATGGAGGTAGTTGTGGAAGGTTACTTGAAGAAGTAGATTGACAATGCATTTATTTATGCAGTAAGGCATACTGGATTTGAGATGCAAGAAAGATACTTTGGTGGAGATTCTCAGCAAGCACTTGGAAATGTGACTTCTTATATAAGAGAGGTTGGGGTCAGAAATGGAAGTTTTGTAGCCATTAAGCCATCATCACTCATTTCCACCCACTATATGGAAATATAGTGGGACTGAAAGTTCTGAGCCAAAAACAGAACTGTGGAGATTCTTACCTTCTAGAAGTGGGATAAGTAGGAAACAGGAGTGGTCAGGAGAGTGCAGTGTTTCAGTGCAGAAAGGAAGAAAAAGGGTCAAAGAGAGCCAACAGGGTCCAATCCTGCAGAAAATGATGAGTAACCTTCAGTGTCATTAGATTCTGTGATGAGGAAGTAATTGGTGACCTCTAAGAGAGAAATCTCTGCAAAGTAGAAGGGCAGAGACAAGATTATAAAAGCTTAAGGAGTAAGTCAATGGTTACAAAGTGAATACCAGTAGGATAACCAAATACTAAGCTGAAACTGTTGGGGCTCAAAAAATGATACCCCAAATTAGTGCACTTTGACATGCTGAGTACTTTGAACTAAAGGAAACTAGAAAGCCTCAGAAGCAGCCCCAGAAATGCAGCTTCTCTCTGCTCTTCTGTCCCCCTGCCTCCCGCCCCTCCTTCTTCCCTGAAACGAGTCATAGAGACCAGAATTCCTTTTCCCTAAGGCAGGTCATAGAAATTAGAATCATAAGAGAACTCCCATTCAAAATTGCTACGAAGAGAATAAAATACGTAGGAATACAACTAACAAGGGATGTGAAGGACTTCTTTAAGGAGAACTACAAACAACTGCTCAAAGAAATAAGAGAGGACACAAACAGATGGAAAAACATTCCATGCTTATGGTTAGGAAGAAACAATACTGTGAAAATGGCCATACTGCCCAAAGTAACTTATAGATTCAATGTTATCCCCATCAACCTACCTTTGACCTTCTTCACAGAACTGGAAAAACCACCTTAAACTTCATATGGAACCAAAAAAGAGTCTGCATAGCTAAGACAATCCTAAGAAAAAAAAAAAAAAAAAAAAAAGCTGGAGGCGTCACACTACCTGACTTCAAACTATACTACAAGGCTACAGTAACCAAAACGGCATGGTACTGGTACAAAAACAGAGATATAGACCAATGGAACAGAACAGAGGCCTTAGAAGTAATGCCATACATCTGCAACCATCTGATCTTTGACAAACCTGACAAAAACAAGCAATGGGGAAAGGATTTCCTATTTAATAAATAGTGTTGGGAAAACTTGCTAGCCATATGCAGAAGGGTGAAACTGGACCACTTCCTTAACCTTATACAAAAATTAACTCCCAATGGATTAAAGATTTAAACATAAGACTTAACAGCATAAAAACTCTAGAAGAAAATCTAGGCAATACCATTCAGGACATAGGCATAGGCAAGGACTTCATGACTAAAACACCAAAGCAATGCCAACAAAAGCCAAAATAGACACGTGGGATCTAATTAAACTTAAGAGCTTCTGCATTGCAAAAGAAACAGTCATTAGAGTGAACCAGAAAGCAAAAGAATGGGAAAAAAATTTTGCAACCTACCCATCTGACAAAGTACTGATATCTAGAATCTATGGAGAACTTAACAAATTTACAAGAAAGAAACAAACAACCCCATCAAAAAGTGGGCAAAGGATATGAACAGACACGTTTCAAAAGAAGACATTTATGCAGCCAACAAACATGAAAAAAGCTCATCATCACTGGTCATTAGAGAAACACAAATAAAAATCCCATTGAGATACCATCTCATGCCAGTTAGAATGGCGATTATTAAAAAATTTGGAGACAGAGGGATCCAAGATGGCCGAGTAGGAGCAGCTCTGGATTGCAGATCCCAGCAAGAGCATGGAGGGTGAATGGTCGCCACATTTCCAGATGGATTTTTTTTATGCTTCATATTTTATTTCCTCTCTGCCCTCCCATCCCACCCTTGGTGATGGTTGTACCCATTTGAGTATTTCTGAGCACATGACCATAAGTAAATCTTGAGAGAGGAGCGGAATTCTTGTCTAAAGAGTAGCAGAAGGGGATTAGCTGAAAGGATAGCATAACTGTTGTGCAGGAACAGAAGCTGCCCATATCTTCTTGGTGGACAATGCATGGAAGACTTAGAATTATGGAACATCTGTCCCCCCAACTACCCTTTCCCACCTGTCTCCCAAACCCTCACTCCCACCCTATACCCCACCTCATTAATGGTGTTAACAAAAACTTTATCTTCCAGTTTCAAATTGCAAATGATTTGGGTATGACTGCTGTTGCAACAGGTCCAGATGGATTTTTATAGCCCACAGCCAATATCATACTGAATGGGCAAAAACTGGAAGCATTCCCTTTGAAATCTGGCACGAGACAAGGATGCCCTCTCTCATCACTCCTATTCAATATAGTATTGGAAGTTCTAGCCAGAGCAATCAAGCAAGAAAAAGAAATAAAATGTATTCAATTAGGAAAGGAGGAAGTCAAATTGTCTCTATTTACAGATGACATGATTGTATGTCTAGAAGACCCCATCATCTCAGCCCAAAATCTCCTGAAACTGATAAGCAACTTCAGCAAAGTCTCAGGATACAAAATCAATGTGCAAAAATCACAAGCATTCCTATACACCAATAACAGACTTAAAGAGAGCCAAATTGAGAATGAACTGCCATTCACAATTGCTACAAAGAGAATAAAATACCTAGGAATACAACTAACAAAGGATGTAAAGGACCTCTTCAAGGAGAACTACAAACCACTACTCAAGGAAATAACAGAGGATGCAAACAGATGGAAAAATATTCCATGCTCATGGTTAGGAAGAATTAGTATCGTGAAAATGGCCATGCTGCCCAAAATAATTTACAGATTCAATGCTATCCCCATCAAGCTACCAATGACCTTCTACACAGAACTGGAAAAAACCACCTTAAACTTCATAGGGAACCAAAAGAGAGCCAACATAGCCAGGACAATTCTAAGCAAAAAGAACAAAGCTGGAGGCATCATGCTACCTGACTTCAAACTATACTACAAGCCTACTGTAATCAAAACAGCATGGTACTAGTACCAAAACAGATATACAGACCAATGGAACAGAACAGAGGCCTCAGAGCCAATGCCACACATCTACAACCATCTGATCTTTGACAAACCTGACAAAAACAAGCAATGGGGAAAGGATTCCCTGTTTAATAAATGGCGTTGGAAAAACTGGCTAGCAGTGTGCAGAACGCAGAAACTGGACCCCTTCCTGACATCGTATGCTAAAATTAACTCCAGATGGATTAGAGACTTAAACATAAGACCTAACACCATAAAAAGCCTAGAAGAAAATCTAGGCAAAACCATACAGGACATAGGCATAGGCAAGGACTTCATGACTAAAACACCAAAAGCATTGGTAACAAAAGCCAAAATAGAAAAATGGGGCCTAATTAATCTCCAGAGCTTCTGCACAGTAAAAGAAACCATCATTAGAGTGAACTGGTAACCAATAGAATGGGGAAAAATTTTTGAGATCGACCCATCTGACAAAGGGCTAATATCCAGAATCTACAAAGAACTAAAACAGATTTACAAGAAAAAAAACAAACAACCATTCAAAAGTGGGCAAAGGATATGAACTTACACTTTTCAAAAGAAGACATATATGAGGCCAACAAACATGAAAAAATGCTCATCATCACTGGTCATTAGAGAAATGCAAATCAAAACTACATTGAGATACCATCTCATGCCAGTTAGAATGGCGATCATTAAAAAATCTGGAGAAAACAGATGCTGGAGAGGATGTGGAGAAATAGGAACACTTTTACACTGTTGGTGGGAGTGTAAATTAGTTCAACCATTGTGGAAGACAGTATGGCAATTTCTCAAGGACCTAGAAATAGAAATTCCATTTGATCCAGCAATCCCATTATTGGGTATACATCCAAAGGATTATAAAGTGTTCTATTATAAGGACACATGCACACATATGTTAATTGCAGCATTGTTTACAATAGCAGACTTGGAACCATCCCAAATGCCCATCAATGATAGACTGGATAAAGAAAATGTGGCACATATACACCATGGAATACTATGCAGCCATAAAAAGGATGAACTCATATCCTTTGTAGGGACATGGATGCCTCTGGAAATCATCATTCTCAACAAACTAACACAAGAAAAGAAAACCAAACACTGCATGTTCTCACTCATAATGGGTGTTGAACAATGAGAACACATGGATACTGGGAGGGGAATATCACACACCAGGGCCTGTTGGGGGATGGGGAGCTAAGGGAGGGATAGCAGAGGGTAGAAGGATTGGGGAGGGCTAACATTAGAAGAAATAGCTAATGTAGATGACAGGGTGATGGATGCAGCAAACCACCATGGCATGTGTATACCTATGTAACAATCCTTCACAATCTGCACATGTACCCTAAAACTTAAAATATAATTTAAGAAAATTCTCTGACATAAAAAAAGAAAAGAAATTAGAATCCGTCTCCCCCAAAGCAAGCCATCAAATCTAGAAAGCCTACTCTTTCCCTTTTCCATTCTTTCTTGAAGGCCTTCATTCCATAAGGGTCCTGCCCTAAATCTGCGAGGAAGAATGCTGCGCAGAGAGGGCAAGAAGAATCTGAACAGGCAGGCTCTGCTGGGTCTCCTCCCTCAGTCTGTGACCCTTAGATCAAACCCTTTTGTCTTATCACATTTCTATATAGCTGTCTATTCTTTATTGAAACTAGGGATAAAAACAAATTATTTTTCCTGGGTTTTTACTTACTCATTTCTGTAGCCTACTATGTCATGTAGAACTTTGATTAAACTCATTTGTTGTGGTTTTTTTTTTTTTCTTGTTAACTTGGTTTTTATTATTGGAATCTTGGCTGTGATCATTATGATGGGTGAGGAAAGATATCACACCCTTCAGCCCTTACAAAACTAAATGGGAATTCATAAAACAATATTTAAAAAATTCCAAGAAAACTCAATGGGGAGTTTCAACATGCCACTCTTGGACAGAGAGAATGGTCTCCATATTTTTAGAGATTTGAAAAGCTTGTGTCTGGGAGTTTGCTGAAGCCAGGAAGGAGTTGTGATTAGCAATAAGATGAGAATCAATGAACATCAAGAAAGAAAAGGAGTGGTGGCTTAGTAAATGGAACCCCACTGAGGCACGGGAAGAAGAGATATGTGGATAGAAAAATAGAAAAGGGGGAAAGCAAAAGGACCAAAATGTGTCCATGAGGATGTAAGGGAGAAAAGATTTATTTTTTTCACACATTGCTAGGTTCATAACTGAGACCCTTATAACAAAAGATAGATTAGCAAGAGCAAAGCATAACAAATTTATTTAACATAGCTTATGGGCAAAATGAAATCTTTAGAAATGGAGACCCAAAGAAACAGATAAAATTGTGTATTTTTATGCTGAGTTTGATAAAGAAGTTTTGGGAAAATATGATTAGACAAAAGGGGGTATAATCTAATGGTAATAAACCAGAGGGAACTTGCAAGAATCTGTTTGCTCAAATTCTTCTCTGTGTCCCTGTGTGATATTCCTTTCTTCTGGGTATAGGGCATATGAGGGGTCTTATGACTTACTTTTAAATTTTTAAATTTTTTTAGAAATGGAGACAGGTTGTCATTATGTTGCTCAGGCTGATCTCAAACTCCAAAGCTCAAGCAATCCTCCTGCCTCAACCTCCCAAAGTGTTAGAATCGTAGGTGTGAGACACTGCATCTGACCTTGTGACCTACTTTAGAGGAAGGTCAGAGCATTTTTGGTGTACTTCAGAAAATCATATATATATATATATATATATATATATTTTTTTTTTTTTTTTTTTGAGATGGAGTCTGGCTCTGTTGCCCAGGCTGGAGTGCAGCGGCATGATCTCAGCTTACTGTAATCTCTGCCTCCTAGGTTCAAGTGATCCTCATGACTCAGCCTCCCAAATAACTGGGATTACAGACACCCACCACTACGCTCGACTAATTTTTGTGTTTTTAGTAGAGATGAGGATTTCACCATGTTGGCCAGGCTGGTCTTGAACTCCCAACCTCAGGTGATCCTCCCGCCTCAGCCTCAGAGAGACATTTTTGCTCCTGTTTCCTCAAATGCCAAGGTGCCACATTTTGGGAGAGCATGTATCCACCAAGGGATATATTTAGGAATGTCCTAGCAGGGAGAGCATTGTCTTACTTGGTTACTCAATCCTCTAATGACAAAAAGGAATGTTCATGTTGCCTGAATTTACTCTTACGTACACGTTTCTTTCTTAACAGCAAAAATTAATGGCAATCTCTCTCACCTTCAAGTGCAGTCCATAGAAGTTTAAAGTGTGCAACAAGATAATTATTACTGAGATACTCTGTATTTTTCCCAGTGCCACAGTGTAGTAATGTGATAGGATTTTACAGATGTCCCTGAGAGGCCTGGGAGGTTGGGACTGATGAGAACTGAGAAAAACACTCACATAACCCAATGAAAGAGGAGTCCAAATGCAGTTCTTATAAAATTAAACAATCCAGAACAGTACTTTTGATATCAGGTGCACCCCTTTCCCCTCTTTTAGGTCATTTGAAACAATAGTTAGCAACATATGTGATTTCACACCAGACCTTGTACCTTGTGATATATATATATATTTTTTTTTTTGGCACGGAGGAGAAATTTCTTTAGCTAAACTGCTTGCTCAGTGTACATTAAAGAACTGGTGTTCACAGTATAGCTGATAGCTAGTGGAAATGAAATAATCTGTATTGACACATTTGGAAGTTTCACATCTTTTTCCACTTCACATGCTAACGTGATAATTGCTAGACTGATGATTTTTCCAGTTACAAATCTCCCTTTGTCAATATTTAGACCTGTGTATAGAAAGCTTATCTAACACACCTGGCTAATTTTCACTTCATTTAAAAATAAATGGAAGATGTTTAGCTTGCTGAGTTAGGACAACAAAGAAAAGAGTTTTCATAAATAATTTTCTCTAGACACTTTTACGATAATAATTGTTATAAAAATAATTTTCATCTTTAAGTGTATTTGATCAGATTTAAAATCTTAGCTGAAGCAAGTGTGAAGATCATCTTAAGGATTTTGAGGCTTTTCTTTTTTCTTGAGGAAAATTCTTTGGAAACTCAAAAAATCACTTGGAATATTCAGGGGGAAACTCTGATTTGGATTTTGCAGCTTTGAAAGCCTACCCCAGAGTTTGATTTACTTGTTATTGTTTTGAGATGCTCTACTTGTAATCAGTCACCAGCACATCACAACTTCCACAAACTCAGGGGAATTTTGATCTTAATCGAGGTGTCTTGGAAGATTAAAACTTACTCTAGATAAACTCTCCTAGATAAGCTCAAGGTTACCCATTCTTTTTAAGACTTCTGGGGAGTCACCTAAGAAGAGAAGGCTACAAAAGAGCCTTTACTCACTTCATTGGTTCCTCACTGTGTGATTGCCCTTGTTTTACTTCATTTTGGAAAGGAGAAATTTCCATTTCACATATGAATCCCTTTGGCAGCCACTGGTGCTACCCGCCCTGCCCACCACCCTCCAGGTCCTTGCAAGACTGATAGAGTGCCAAGAATTAGAAATGCTCATTTCAAAAAGCTGAGGTGAATGGAGATCTTAAGTTGTTTTCTGATTGGTTTGTCATCATCCATGTTTTTTGGGGTTTTGATGTTCCTCTCACTCCCTCTTTTTTCCTTTTCATAAAATATAATTTCTGTTTAAAATGTTAACCTGACTTTCTTTTGAAAGTAGAACCACACTGACAGTAGCTGGGTTAACTCTATTGTTAAGTTTTTCTGGTTTCTAAAGGATGCTTCAAAAGTGTAGAAATAAAGCTCTTTTTCTTTTCTTTGTTTTTTTTTTTTTAATTTTTATTTTTATGGCTAACAACTTCCCAGCCTTCTAATTTGCTGTCCTGTTGCATAGGAGTTCATTATCTTTGTATTACAATTTAGTCATTCTGTTTGAGTTTCTATCGTTTCTCTTCTGAGTTCTTGCGGAAAACGGCAATAAAAGTAACACAGCTGAAGCTAGCAGGCTAACCAAAGACATAATGAGAAGAGAGCTTTCATAGGAATTCCATTCTACATCAGGGATTTCATTTGCAAATATTCAGAATGAAAAGGATTCTTAAAGTATATTGAATTATTTCCCTCTCTTCTCTTTCCATCTAGACTCAATTATAAAATAAAGCACATCATTTTTATCCTCACTTGCCTGTAGAGGGAACCAGGTAATTTAAAGCCTCTGAAGATTTGGAGTAAGGATACGAGAAAACGTTAAATATTATCATTTTTGTTGAGCCAAAGTGCAAGATATTGAAATATCAATATTTTAAGTAGAATAAAGTAAATTAAAGCTGAGTGGCTAGACCTTATGTTATTCTGGAAAACTAACTAAAAAACCTGACCATTAATTGTAAACTTGCAAGCAAATGCAATAACTAACTAAGGGCAGCCCACAGAATGTAGACCATGTAGAAAATTTTGACTTAACGTCAGGATACATTTCAAGAAATGCATTGTTAGGTGATTTAGTCACTGTGGGAACATCATAGGGTGCACAGATACAAACATAGATGATATTGCCTACTACACAGCTAGACTTTATGGGACAGCCTATTGCTCTCAGGCTTGCATATTACTGTATTGAATCCTGCAGGCAATTGTAACATAATGATAAGTACTTGTGTATCTAAGCATAGAAAATGTACAGTAAAAATACAGCATTGTAATCTTATGGGACCACCATGGTATATGTGATCTGTGATTGGCTGAAAGTTTGTTATTCAGTGTATGACTATATCCCATGAGAAGAAATATTCTAAAAGAGTGCTTATATATTTTTTCTGTGACCTCATCATGACACCAAATAATTAAAAATAATGTACACTTTAAAGCAATAATTCTAACAACTCAGTGAACTTCATGGGCTTTCATTCTTTAATAGAAATAGAAATCTCAGCATTTGTAATTAACAAGACTTGGTTTTCTATTCACTATTTTGGCAAGACAAGATTCACAATAAAATTATATGCAGATACTTCCTAGAATTTAGTTTTGATTGGAACATGATGGGTCAGGCAATTAAAGGAGAATGGAAAAGAAGTAAATGTAAACATTTCTAGAAATGGATAGCGAGTTAAATGAATAGCATAATTTGAATGGATTCAATTATGTGTTAAATAAAGTGTTTTTCATGCTCTTATAGGATATTATAGAGCATTTTTTCTTTAGAAATGATTAATCCCTTCCTATAGGCAGAAGTATGAGGAAAACTCAAAATATTATTGCAAAGTTGCTTGGAGGACAGGGAATCGAATAATTGGAATGAGGTTTTATTTCACGTTTAATGGAAGCGGGAAGATAGCCTGAGCTATCCACCCTAGGGGAGAATTGGTTTGATGAATACAACCAGAATACTGGAGGTCCTTTGAGTGTTGTTCTCTCTGTCCTGGAAAGGTTGTGTCTGGCTGCTTGATCCTTCTTTCTAGTTTTTTGGTTTTGTTTTGCTTTTCTCCATCCCACATATTCTTTGTTTAGAATGAGCTGCATAATTTAATCAATGTGTAAGTATGATGGCCATTTGGCCCCTTCAGTTCACTTTACATGTTTATATTTTGGTCCAGTTTATGCTCATCTTATAGTTTAACCCTCTGGTCCTTTAATTATGCATTTCAGTATTATCTGGTGACCTTTAAATGAAGATTCCTGGGCCCTGAAGAGATACACCTTTTCAGTGGATCAGGAGTGAATCCCAGGAGAGGACTTAGCTGCAGGGGTCCTTGGAATAACACTTTGAAAAACACTGCTAGAGAGTATTTTATTTATTTTATTTTTTTGAGACAGAGGCTCACTCTGTTGCCCAGGCTGGAGTGCAGTGGTGGGATCTCTGTTCACTGCAACCTCTGCCTCCTGGTTCAAGTGATTCTCCTGTCTCAGCCTCCTAAGTAGATGGGATTACAGGTGTCCACAAGCAGCCTGGCTAATTTTTGTATTTTAGTATAGATGGGGGTCAGGCTGGTCTCAAACTCCTGACCTCAAGTGATCTGCCCTCCTTGGCCTACCAAGGTGCTGAGATTACAGGAGTGAGCCAGTGTGCCTGACCCTAGAGAGTATTTTAATTTAAAAATTTGACTATATAATATATGGTTCAAAAATAATAACTGCAATCTCAAAGCTGCCTCATCTCTCACCTCTGTGGTCCACTGAGAAGCAGCACCAAAATGGGATTAGATGTGTATGTCTGTTACCTGTGGAAGGAGAGAGAAGAAAATAGGATTGGATAGAAGTGTCAGACTGCAGCCCAGTTCCAATAAACATCAGCTGGGCTAATCATGGGGAGTCTCTTGTAACAGGAGCCTCCTGGCTTGTTGGAATGGGTTTGTCTTGGTGCCCCAATCTTAGTGCTCCTACACTTAGTCATTGTGTAGAAGCAGCCTGTGGGATGTTGGCCTTGGCACAAATACAGTGGTAGAGATCCAGAGGGATGGCAGCTGGGACCATAAGCCAATGATGCTCCCTGCAGCAGCACAATTCATGGTCATTATGCATTGATATTAGTTTCTTGTGAATCCCTTCAAAAGTATCTTTTTGTATATACAAATAAATACAAGGGTATTCTTTGTTTTTCTTCTTTTTTCACAAAATTAGGAATATTCCACTTGCCGTATTCACTAAATCTCAAAGATTTTTCCATATTAGTACGTGCAAAACCTCCTCATTATTTTACAGTTATCTAGTGTTCTATTGTTTGGCTATACCATAACCTTTATTTTTTTAAACAGTCTTTACTGATGAGTATTTAAGTTGTTTCTATTCTAAAATTACTGTTGTCCTGACACTTTTCCAGACACTATTTTGCATATATGTAAATATGTCTGTAGGATAGATTGATAGATTCCAGAAAAGAAGTGCTAGGTCAAATGATAGATACAGGTAATTGTGACAGACGTTGTCAAATTGCTCTCCATAGAACATGAAACCTATACAAAGGGGTTATACATAGTTATACACGAGGTATAGAAGTGCCTTTTGTTCACATTGCCAGTTGAATGTTATCAAATGTCTGCATTTTTGCCAATTTAATAAGTGAAAAGAGATATTCAGCATAGTTTGTTTTGCATTTTTTATAATAAGGAATAGATTTGAATATAGATAGTTAAGGCATTTTATTTTCCTTTTCTGTGAACTGGCTGTTCTTACACTATACCTATTTTTCTATTGAGTTGTGTTTTTCTTATTGATTCATGGGAATTTAATAAAATAAGGGAGATTAGCCATGTATCTATGATATGAGGTAAAACTTCCAAGTTTCTTGGTTGTCTTTCTACCTTGTGCCTGGTGTTTGACATGTGGGAGGAATACACACACACACACAATGCATATACTTTAAAAACATATCATGTACTTAAATTTGCCAAGTATTTTGGGGAGGAGCTTCTGGATTTTGAGTCATACTTATCAAAGCCTTCCGTATTCCAAGGATGTAAGGGGATTCTACTAGATTTTCTTCTAGTATATTGATATGGTTTGATTGTGTTTCCACTCAAATCTCATCTTGATTGTAGTGTCCATAATTTCCATTGAGGGACCTGGTGGCAGGTAATTAAATCATAGGAGCAGTCACCCTCCTGCTGTTCTTGTGATAGTGAGTTCTTATGAGCTCTGATGATTTTCTAAGGGGCCTTTTCACCCTTTGCTCAGCACTTTTCTCCCCTGCTGCCATGTGGAGAAGGACGTGTTTACTTCCCCTTCTGCCATGATTGTAAGTTCGCTGAGGCCTCCCTAGCCTTGCGGAATTGAAAGTCAATTAAACCTCTTTCCTTTATAAATTATCCAGTCTCGGGTATTTCTTCATAGCAGCGTGAGAATGAAGTAGTACACACACACACACACACACACACACACACACACACACACACACATATGTGATTTAGTCTTTTACAGTGAAATCTTGAATCTATTTGAAGTATAAGGTAAGAATCCAGCATAATTTTCCCCCAAGAATTTACTCCAGCTCCATTCATTCAAAGGGCCATCTTTTACCCACAATTTTGAGATATCACATCTGCTATATTTTGACTTATGCAAAATTCTCATATGTATTTGGATCTATTTCTATTAATCCCATTGGCATATCGATTTATTCATGTGTTGGTATCATATCTTCTAATTTGAGGCTTTTAAATATGTTTTAATATTTGGTAATACTAATACTCCCTCAGCTTTTCTCTTTCATTGGTTTCCTATTATTCTTTATTTTTTCCAAATAAACTTTAGAATTCTTTCAAAAATCAAACAAACAACAAACAAAAACAAAAAACTTGATTGATGCTTTATTAGGATTCTGATAAATTTATGAATTAACTTATAAAGAATGATAACTTTAGCACATTGAATCTTTGTGTTAATGAACCTGATGTAGTTGAGTTTTATGTTCTGAGAATCTTATTTCTCTCATTTTAAAATATTGAGATATTTCACTATAGTTCCCAAGTACTAAAAATATGAACTGATCACTGAATATGTTAAAATATAATTTTCAAAGAGAGTAAATCATGTCTCTTATGAATATGTAGAATAAACAGATGTCAAAGATTTTATTTATCTCGTAAGTAATGAGGGAACCAGTAAGATGTTATGTTAGTCCAAAGAGCTTTGAGAAGCTAGATGCCTATAAGAAATTAATGGATTGCTGGGTTAGATACAGAATTAGTCAATGTCCAACAGCACCATAAGTCTTTGAGGTCATCTATTCTACTGGACAGAAACTATTTGCATATTTATTAAACCAAACACTATACCTTAACCTTTGCTCCTACAGAATTGGAAAATAATACAGGCAGTAACATTAAGCACAACCTTGCACTGAAATAATACCAATTTCTTTTTCCAGTATCCTAGTTTTAGGATTTTTTTTCCAACAAATGTATCATTTGTTAGTATTTTCAAATTAAAAAATTTATTTGGTTTGATTTCTTCTTATATTATTATTATTTTGTGGTCACCATCGGGGTTCCTTCTCTTTGATGATTTGTTTTTCTTATAATGAAACCCTAGTGACACTTCTTGGACAAAGAAATCTTTAAGAAGGCATTGCATTAATTTAACAAACATTTACTGTGTATTGAGTACTGTTCTAGGTTCTTAGGATACAGCAGTGAACAAAACAGAGAAAGCTCTCTGTCTTCGTGGACCTTACAGTCTACCTAGGTAAGCTAGATAATAAACAATAACTGTAATAATAAAGTGTATAATGGGTAGGAGGTGATAAAAGAGGAAACAGAGGAGTAAAGAACAGTAGGAGTATAAGAAGAGGTGTTGTGAGTTGCAGTTTTAGTAGGGTGGTTAGGGTGGGCTTCATTGAATCAGTAACTTTTGAGCAAAGGCTTGCAGGAGATGAGGGAGTCAGCCACATAGGGATCTAAGGCAAAAGAAATTTTGGCAAAAGTCACAGTGGGGCCAATGCCCTAATGAAGAAACTTGCCAGGCCTGATTAAAGAACAGCAAAAAGACTAATATGAGAGAGAGGCAGAGAGGAGATTCAAGGTCTCATCATATAGAAACTTGATGACCATAATGAATTTTGTATTTTATTCAGAGTGAGATGAGAAGCAGATGAGTGATCTAACATGACACATTTAAAATAATTCATTTGGCTGTGGTGGTGAAAATAGAACGGGCGGTCAAAAGTGGAAATAGGAAAGCCAGTTGAAAGGCTACTGAAATAATTCAAGAAAGGGATTTTAGTGGCTTGGACCAGGGTAGTAATAGTAGAGAAGGAAAGAAAAGGTTGGATTCTGCATGACTTGTGAAGGTAAAACCAATATGATTTGCTAGTGGATTTGATGTAGTAGGTGAAAAAAGGAGTACAAACTCACAGATTTTTGGTTTGAGCCACTGGAAGGGTGGAATTACCATTGACTAGGATGTGGAATGCTGTGGGTAGGACACATTTGATGGAATAAAATCAGGAGCTCAGTTTTGAAGCTGCTGACCTTGAGATAACTAACAGATGTTCAAATGGGGATATCAAACAGACAATTGGATATATGAGTCCTAAGTTCAGGATTGTGGGCTGTGTTGAAGATGCAAATTTCAGAGTAATTTAATCACAGCTGAGATTTAAAGCCAAGACTGGATGAAAACCTGTGATACAGTTGTTTAGCCTTGGGGCCCTCTAACATTAAAGAGGTCATTTATTGATATGACCAAGCAACCTATGTTCAATTAGTATCAACTGAGGTTTGATCCATATCAATAGCAAAACATAGTAGAGACTTTTATACCATCCATTATTAAGTAAATGTTAAGCCAAGTATATGTTGAATAAAATCCTTCTGTAATTTCAGTAAGAAAAATGGTAAGTAAACAATAAAAATTCTTTGCAAATAATATTTTGGCATTTGATAATAGCTAAAGAAATGAACACCTCATATAGAAACACATGTTCTGTGCTTAACTTCATTTCACATCATATTAAACATTGTAGGTTGATCAGAGAAATGCATTAGATGTGTATTATGTACCTTGACCTTTGGGACTCATTGTCCAAATGTTACACAGGTTCATAGATGCAATTGTAGCATTATACTGTCTCTGATATTTGATGGGCTTTGCAAAAAGAGCTGGTAGTTAACAAAGCCTCAGTTACTTGTACCATATAATTATACTGAAGGCATGGACTGTCTTTTTTGGGGGGAGCAAGAGGGAAGTGTGTGTGTGATCTATACACAGTTCCCTGATTTGGTCATACTGAGCATGTTTGAAGGAGAGCACCAGCATATTTGGGAGACACCAGGCAGGCCTTGAAAACATCTTAACAATTGACATAGAACTTTTTCTTCTTCTAAAAGTTCTCTGAAGCCCATTAATACTTGGCATAGCAGCTTCAAAGGCCCCTCTGCTCTCCTATGGATTGGTTTAGGGTTTTCATATCATGGTTTTACTCATTCCTCTGCTTAGGAACATTTTTTTAAAGGTTTAAAATTAGCTGCTCCTGCTATCAACTGAAGACTTTATATACAAGTAACTTTATCATGTAGATCATAGCAACATGGAAAGGCAAATCACAGAGACAGAAATGGGGGGGAAAGCATTTTCATTCATAAAATTACTTCGGAGTCATGATTAAAAATTTTGTCCTATTAAAATTCACTCCAAAGACAGTAGTCAACTACTGCTCAGCCACACCTGTTCCAAGCAGATACTGAATAAATGTTAGAGCTAAATTCCTCATTGGTTTGAAGATTATAAGCTTAATTTCTATGGTCACTTTTGCCTTTACCGTGTGTTATAAACTGAATTGTGTCATCCCCAAATTCATATAATGAAACCCTAACCCACAATGTGACTGTATTTAGAGATAGGGCCTAGAAGGAAGTAATAAATGTTGAATGAGGTAACAAAGGTGAGGACCTAATTCAATAGGACTAGAGTAATTAGAAGAAGAATAGACACCAGAGAGGTCTCTCTCTTTACAGAGAAGAGGTCATGTGATGACACAGTGAGCAGGTGGCCACCTAGAAGCCAGGAAGAGAGGCCTCACCAGAAACCAACTCTGGTGGTACCTTGATCTTGGACTTCTAGCTCCTAGAACTGTGAGAAAAAAAACAAAGACAAACAAACAAAAACCACAAAACAAAACAAAACAAAAACTCTGTTGCTTAAATCACACAGTCTGTGTTATCTTATAACAGTGCCCCAACCAGGCAAATACATCTGCTTTATTATTTTTGCAACACTTATTACCACAAGACCTGTGAGTTTATACATCTATATGGCATGTAAATTGAGACTTTTTGGTTTGTTGTGGTACTGCCTTGCAGGTAGTTGGCATGCAATAAATATTTGTTGAATAAACAAATCATATGAGCTTGCCCAGGGAGAGAGATAATAAACAAAGAAAACACCACATTTCTTGGCATGTGATGTCTCTGACCCACATAATTACATTTACAATACAGTGGATGTAGCTATTTCATCTCCTCTCCTGTCCTCTTCTAATCTCATCTTCCTCATCAGATTGTGCAGTCTTTGAGGGAAGATACCTGTCTTTGTTTGGGTTCTCCCAGAAGTAGATCCTGAGACAAAGATTCTAGATGCAGGGAGTATCTGTAGAGGAATAGGGAAGTGATTAAAGGAAGAAAAGGCAGCCAATAAAACTTGTGGTATTAAGCCAGCTACTGCCATGGGCAACTGGAGCTTAATCCTATGGCGACACTCTGGGAAAGGATGAAAGTCAAATGTGCAAATAATCTTTCCTAATGGGTGAGGGAGCTGAGGTAGTCATTTACTGACTTCTGAGAGAGTCATTGTCCTGCTACTATAGCATCAAAGTCTGCCATAGCTCCAGAAAGTCACCAGGTACAGAGATACTGACCCTGGCAGCTGGAAGCCTGCTGCTGAAATGCAAGCATCCTAGGAGCATGGGTGGGGCTTAAGGTCTCTGCTGTAGCATTTATCCATCTGTCTGCATAACTTAGCAGTACCCAAAAGTTTATTGATACAATATGAAGTATCAGGACTTTCCTGCTGTTGGGGCTCAGAAAACAATATCCCAAACTAAAGGCCTCAGAAGAAGTTTCAGAAGCAGAAGTTATTCTTGGACCTTCTCCTGCTCCTGCCTGACTGTCTCTCAGTCTTATTCCCCCCAAGGCTAGCTATAGAAACTAGAATCCCTCTTCCCCAAAGCAGGTGTAGAAACCAGACTCCACTTTTCCCAAGTCATAAAACCTGAAAATAGATCCAAGATGGCCAAATAGGAACAGCTCTGGCGTGCAGTCCCCAGCGAGAACAACGCAGAGGGTAAGCGATCACCGAATTTCCAAACAAGTTATTACTGCCCACAGACCAGGAGATTCTGGGCTGAAAAGTGCCACAAGTTTCCAGCACTGCTGTTTCAACTGGCACAGAGGGTCTCCACACAAAAACTCACACAAATCTGGGCAGCCATTTCAACTGGTGCCTGAAACACCTGGAAGACAGAGCCGCCTATTCAACCAAAAAAGGGTCTGAAACAGGGAGCCAGGTGATCTGGCTCAGCAGGTCCCACCCTCACAAAGACCAGCAATCTGAGACGCTCTGGATTGAGAGTTTCACAGCCAGTGCAGCTGGAGCCAGGATGGATGGTCCAGCTCTGTGCAGGGAAGGGCCTCTACCATTACCGAGCAGTCCACTACTACTGAGGCAGTCCACCATTACCGAGGCAGTCTGCCATTATTGAGGCAGTCCACCATTACTGAGGCAGTCTGCCATTACTGAGGCAGTACACCATTACTGAGGCAGTCCGCCATTACAGAGGCAGTCTCCCATTACTGAGGCAGACCACCATTACCAAGGCAGTTCTAACTGTACCTCTATAAATAAAACCAAAAGAAAGTTCAGACAGCAGCTGGGCAGAGCCCGCAGCAGCTCAGCAATGCCTCTGCTGGCACTCTGTGACTAGGCTACCTCCTTGCTGGGCAGGGCATCTTTGAAAAAATGCAGCAGCACATCAGGAACTTATACATAAAGCCCCACCTTCCAGGACAGAGCACCTGGGAAAAAAGGCAATTATGAGTTCCACTGCAGCAGACTTAAATGTACCTGCCCAGCAGCTCTGAAAAGAACAATTGAGCTCACAGCTCAGCACTTGAGCTTTTATAAGGGTCAGACTGTCTCCTCAAGCAGCTCCTGGACCTCCATATACCCAAAGAGACATGTCATAAAGGAGAGCTCAGGCTGACATCTGGTGGGTATCCTTTTGGGATAAAGATAACAGAAGAAGAAACTGGCAGAAATCCTTACTATTCTGCAGCTGCTGCAGGTGATCCCCAGCAAGCAGGGTCTGGAGTGGACCTCCAGCAGTCCTGCAGCAGAGGGGCCTGACTGTTAGAATGAAAACTAAAAAACAGAAAGAAATAACTTCATCAACCAAAAGGACATCCACTCAGAGACCCCATCCAAAAGTCACAGGTAGATACAAAGACCACAGGCAGATAAATCCACAAAGATAGGAAGAAACCAGTGCAAAAAGGATGAAAACACCCAAAACCAGAAAACCTCTCCTTCTCTAAGGGATCATGACTCCTCACCAGCAAGGAAACAAAGCTGGATGGAGAATGAGTCTGATAAATTGACAGAAACAGGCTTCAGAAGGTGGGTAATAACAAAATTCTCCTAGCTAAAAGAACATGTTCTAACCCAAAACCTTGAAAAAGGTTTGACGAGATGCTAATGAGAACAACAACTTAGAGAAGAATATAAATGACCTGATGGAGCTGAAAAACACAACACAAAAACTTCATGAAGCATACACAAGTTTCAGTAGCCAAATCGACCAGGCAGAAGAACGGATATCAGAGATTGTAGGTCAGCTCAATGAAATAAAATGAGAAGGCAAGGTTAGAGAAAAAAGAGTGAGAAGAAATGCACAAAGCCTCCAAGAAACATGGGATTATGTGAAAAGACCTAATCTACGTTTGATAGGTGTACCTGAATGTGACAGAGAGAATGAATCCAAGTTGGAAAACACTCTTCAGGATATTATCCAGGAGAACTTCCCCAACCTAACAAGTCATGCCAATTCAAGTCCAGGAAATAGAGGGAACACCACAAAGATATTCTTCAAGAAGAGCAACCCCAAGGCACATAATCATCAGATTCACCAGGGTTGAAATGAAGGAGAAAATGCTAAGGGCAGCCAGAGAGAAAGGTTGGGTTACCCACAAAGGGAAGCCCATCAGACTGACAGCAGATCTCTTGGCAGAAATGCTACAAGCCAGAAGAGAGTGGGTGCCAATATTCAACATCCTTAAAGAAAAGAACTTTCAACCTAGAATTTCCTATCCAGCCAAGCTAAGCTTCATAAGTGAAGGAGAAATAAAATCCTTTATGAACAAGCAGTTGCTCAGAGATTTCGTCACCACTAGGCCTGCCTTACAAGAGTTCCTGAAAGAAGCACTAAACATAGAAAGGAACAACCAGTATCAGCCACTCCAAAAATGTACCAAAGGGTAAAGAGCATTGACACAATGAAGAAACTGCGTCAATTAATGGGCAAAACAACCAGCTAGCATCAAAATGGCAGGATCAAATTCACACATAACAATATTAACCTTAAATGTAAATGGGCTAAATGCCCCAATCAAAAGACACAGACTGGTAAATTGGATAAAAAGTCAAAACCCATTGGTGTGCTATATCCAGGAAATCCACCTCACATGCAAGGACACATATAGGCTCAAAATAAAGAGATGGAGGAAGATTTACCAAGCAAATGGAGAGAAAAAAAAAAAAAAAGGAGTTGCAATCCTTGTCTCTGATAAAATAGACTTTAAACCAACAATGATCAAAAGAGAAAAAGAAGGGCATTACATAGGATCAATGCAACAAGAAGAACTAACGATCCTAAATATATACACACCCAATACAGGATCACCCAGATACGTAAAGCAAGTTCTTAAGGACGTACAAAGAGACTTAGACTCCCACATAATAGTAGTGGTAGACTTTAATACTCCATTGTCAATATTGGACACAACAGTGAGACAGAAAATTAAGAAGGATATCCAGGACTTGAACTCAGATCTGGACCAAGCAAATCTAATAGACATCTACAGAATTCTCCACCCCAAATCCACAGAATATACATTCTTCTCAGCACCACATCACACCTACTCTAAAATTGACTACATAATTGGAAGTAAATCACTCTTCAGCAAATGCAAAAGAATAGAAATCATAACAAACAGCCTCTCAGACCAGTGTGCAATCAAATTAGAACTCAGGATTAAGAAACTAACTCAGAACCATACCACTTCATGGAAACTGAACAAACGGCTCTTGAATGTTGACTGGATAAACAAGGAAATGAAGGCAGAAATAAAGATGTTCTTTGAAACCAACGAGAACAAAGACACAATGTACCAGAATCTCTGAAAACATGTAAAGCTGTGTCTAGAGGAAAATTTATAGCAATAAATGCCCACAAGAGAATCAAGGAAAGATCTAAAATCGTTACCCTATCATCAAAATTGAAAGAGCTGGAGGAGTAAGATAAAAAAAGAAACTCAAAATCTAGCAGAAGACAAGAAATAACTAAGATCAGAGTAGAACTGAAGGAAATAGAGACACAAAAAAACCCTTCAAAAAATCAATAAATCCAGGAGCTGGTTTTTTGAAAAGATCAACAAAATAGACTTCTAGCTAGATTAATAAAAAAAGAAAAGAGAGAAGAATCAAATAGATGCAATAAAAAACGATAAAGGGGATATCACTGCTGATTCCACAGAAATACAAACTACCATCAGAGATTACTTCAAACAACTCTGTGCACATAAACCAGTAAACCTGGAAGAAATAGATAAATTCCTGGACACTTACACCCTCCCAACACTAAACCAGGAAGAAGTTGAAACCCTGAATAGACCAATAACAAGGGCCAAAGTTGAGGCAGCAATTAATAGCCTACCAACCAAAAAACAGTCCAGGTCCAGATAGGTTCACAGCCAAATTCTACCAGACTTACAAAGAGGGGCTGGTAACACTCCTTCTGAAACTATTACAAACAATCCAAAAAGAG
Organism: Sapajus apella; assembly: GCF_009761245.1. NCBI lineage: Eukaryota > Metazoa > Chordata > Mammalia > Primates > Cebidae > Sapajus > Sapajus apella. The sequence goes on from NW_022436990.1 coordinate 12,526,611, forward strand.
GAATCCTTCCCAACTCGTTTTATGAGACCAACATCATCCTGATACCAAAACCTGGCAGAGACTCAACAAAAAAAAACTTCAGGCCAATCACCATGATGAACACAGATGCAAAAATCTTCAACAAAATACTGGCAAACCTATTGCAACAGCACATCAGAAAGCTAATCCATCACAATCAAGTAGGCTTCATCCCAGGGATGCAAGACTGGTTCAACATATGCAAGTCTATAAATGTAATCCACCACATAAACAGAACCAAAGACAAAAACCACATGATCATCTCAATAGATGCAGAGAAGGTCTTTGACAAAATTCAACAGCCCTTTATGCTAAAAACTCTCAATAAACTAGGTATTGATGGAACATATCTCAAAATATAGCTATTTACAACAAACCCACAGCCAATATCATACTCAATGGGCAAAAACTGGAAGTATTCCCTTTGAAATCTGGCACTAGACAAGGATGCCCTCCCTCATCACTCCTTTCAATATAGTATTGGAAGTTCTAGCCAGGGCAGTCAGGCAAGGAAAAGAAATAAAGGGTATTCAATTAGGAAAGGAGGAGGTCAAATTGTCTCATTTGCAGACGACATAATTGTATATTTAGAAGCCATCGTCTCAGCTCAAAATCTCCTGAAACTGATAAGCAACTTCAGCAAAGTCTCAGGATACAAAATCACTGTGCATAAATCACAAGCATTCCTACACATCAATAACAGACTTAAAGAGAGCCAAATTGAGAATGAACTGCCATTCACAATTGCTACAAAGAGGATAAAATACCTAGGAATATAACTAACAAAGAATGTAAAGGACCTCTTCAAGGAGAACTACAAACCACTACTCAAGGAAATAACAGAGGATGCAAACAGATGGAAAAATATTCCATGCTCATGGTTAGGAAGAATCAATATTGTAAAAATGGCCATGCTGCCAAAAGTAATTTATAGATTCAATGCTATCCCCATCAAGCTACCTATGACCTTCTTCACAGAACTGGAAAAAACCACCTTAAACTTCATAGGGAACCAAAAGATAGCCCACATAGCCAAGACAATTCTAAGCAAAAAGAACAAAACTAGAGGCATCACACTACCTGACTTCAAACTATACTACAAGCCTACTGTAATCAAAACAGCATGGTACTGGTATCAAAACAGAAATATAGACCAATGGAATGGAACAGAGGCCTCGGAGGCAATGCCACACATCTACAACCATCTGATCTTTGACAAATCTGACAAAAAGAAGCAATGGGGAAAGGATTCCCTGTTTAATAAATGGTGTTGGGAAAATTGGCTAGTCATGTGCAGAAAGCAGAAACTAGACCCCTTCCTGACACCTTACACTAAAATTAACTCCAGATAGATTAAAGACTTAAACATAAGACCTAACACCATAAAAACCCTAGAAGAAAACCTATGCAAAACCATTCAGGACATAGGCAAGGACTTCATGACTAAAACACCAAAAGCATTGGCAACAAAAGCCAAAATGACAAATGAGATCTAATTAAACTCCAGAACCTCTGTACAGCAAAAGAAACAATCATTAGAGTGAACTGGTAACCAACAGAATGGGAAAAAATTTTTGCAATCATCCCATCTGACAAAAAGCTAATATCCAGAATGTACACAGAACTAATACAGATTTACAAGAAAAAAACAAACCCATTTCAAAAGTGGGTGAAGGATATGAACAGAAACTTTTCAGAAGAAGACATTTATGAGGCCAACAAACATATGAAAAAATGCTTATTATCACTGGTCATTAGAGAAATGCAAATCAAAACCACATGGAGATGCCATCTCACACCAGTTAGAATGGCCATCATTAAAAAATCTGGATACAACAGATTCTGGAGAGGATGTGGAGAAATAGGAACACTTTTACACTGTTGGTGAGAGTGTAAATTAGTTCAACCATTGTGGAAGACAGTATGGCAATTCCTCAAGGACCTAGAAATGGAAATTCCATTTGACCCAGCAATCCCATTACTGGGTGTCTATCCAAAGGATTATAAATCATTTTATTATAAAGACACATGCACACATATGTTCATGGTGGCACTGTTTAGAAAGCAAAGACCTGGATCCAACCCAAATGCCCATCGATGATAGACCAGACAAGGAAAATGTGGCACATATACACCATGGAATACCATGCAGCCATAAAAAATGATGAGTTTGTGTCCTTTGTAGGACATGGTTGAATCTGGAAACCATCATTCTCAGCAAACTGACATAAGAACAGAAAATCAAACACCACATGTTGTCACTCATAGGCAGGTGTTGAACAATGAGAACACATGGACACAGGGAGGGGAGCATCACATAGTGTGGTCAGTTGGTGGGGCATAGGGGAGGGACAGTGGCAGAGAGGGGCAGCGGAGGTTAGGCGCAGTGGAGGGTAGGGAGGTTGGGGAGGGATAACATGGGGAGAAATGCCAGATATAGGTGATGGGGGGATGCAGGCAGCAAACCACATTGCCATGTATGTACCTATGCAACAATCTTGCATGTTCTTTACATGTACCCCAGAACCTAAAGTGTAATAAAATATATATATATATATATTATTTTATATATATGTATATATATATATTTTAAACACCTGAAAACATTACTCTAACTTTTCATCAGCCTTTCTGTGTAGAAACTGGACATAAAGACATTATCTGACCTACCTTCTTGACTGTAGGTGATAAGACCCCCACTCTAGAGAGGGTCCTGCCCCATATGCAGAAGGAAGGAAAGCTGCTCAGAGAGGCCAAGAAGAATCCAGACAGACAGGCCTTGCTCTGTTTTCCCTCTCAGTCTATTGGTGTTAGACCATGCCCCTTTGTCCAGTCACATTTCTACGTGTCTGTTTATACTTTGTTTAACTTAACTGTAAAAATGGGTAATTTCCCTGTATCTTTGGGCCTTCACTCTGGACTTTACTGTGTATACATATTAAATAAATTTGTATGCCTTTTTCCCAATTAATTTGTCTTTTTGAGTTATTTTTCAGTGACGCTTCAGAGGCCAAAGGGGCATTTTAAAACACTGGAGCTTTAGCATTAAAAAGCAATAAAAACAGACCTAAAATATTCACAAAACCGCTTCATCTTATATTTTTATCCACACATGCAAAATGTATTCCCATTATCTCCATATATCCATGAGATAGATGGGGTGTGCTGATATCCAAGTTAAAGGTGATGGGATCAAACTTGTGGGCTGTACGGCCTTGGTTTGACCTCCTGTTTAGGTATTGATGTTTTCTCTTAAGCTCAGTTCTGGCATTATTTCAACCCTGGATGTCATTCAACATGAGGTTTTACAAAAAACTCCACCTCGCTTTCATTTATTTTTTTCTTGGCTGAAGCTTTTAAAAAATGTTAATCTATAGATCCTCCTCCTTCACAATTACGTTTGCCAGAGAAGTAGGAGCCAAACAATTAAATTCCCCATAGGTTCTGGGTATAATAATTCCTCATGAATCAGAAGATTAAGCATGGCAACAACAAATGGAACAAGATGGTCTAAGCTCTGTTTTTCCTACAGAACAGCAAATAGTTGCAAATCAAAAGGCAGTTCTCCTTAATTACCGCCGTATGAGGCAGTAGGCTAAAAGCAGGCTCATTTGGTAATGTTTTCTATGTGGCTACGGTATGTACACACAGTGCAGGCCTTTATGCACTGTCTAATAGACAATATTATATACTAGGGCATTGCTGACATTCATTTTTTGTGGAGATACAACTGGTATGCCCAGGACACTGGCCTCCAAGCTGTGTGTGCACTGAACTAAAGGAACAGTTTTGCTTCCTCAAGCCAGGCAAGACTATTTATACTTAAACACATTCTTTACTGCTTATAACATGCTGTACTAGGTGACAGTCCGTGAGCAGCACAGGCTGAAATCATGGGCTGTGATCTCAGGGAGTCCTGCAAGCTGTAGCTTGTAGCAAGCTTCACCAAGTTGACACATTTTCTCTCTCTCTTTACCGTAGAATCGGCTACCCTGCTGATCTAGAGGCCTTTGGGGACATGAACTCTTATAGCAGGAATCAAAGAACTGGTGTAAGAAAACGAATAGCAGAGCCATAGTGTTTTATCCCTTCTCTGCACTCCCCAAATTAGACTGCTTGTTTATTGAAATTGGTCAAACAGTTTAATTAGCATTCCATGTTTGTTATTTCTTTAATCAAGGTTTCAAACAGAACAAGGCAACAAGCCAGGCCAGTAATGAGTCTCCTCCACCTACTCTTAAGTTAAATACTTGCTGAGATACCCATTGGTTTCCCAGAGACATCTTATCACTGATGTACTTTCACTTATCATCAGGGTTATTGGGCACTGTTCACAAATGCGTACTAATTGGCAGTAGGCAATGTATATATTTACGTAAATTTACAGTTACATATAGGTACCCAATAATGTGTTTTTTAAGTGAGAGAAGTTGAGTATTTTTCTGATGGAATTTGAGAGATTGTGAGGGCCATCTATGAAGAAAAATGATTCACAAGATCTACTGACATGTTTGAAAACCCATAAATTAACCTTCCTCCTTTTATAAAGTTCACGAGACATAAGAAATTTTTTAATTAATAAAAATTCTCTGAAAAAGGACTTAAGTATTTAATTACTTGGGTTCCCACAACAAGTTGAGGTATTTGTAAAAGAAATGTCAAAGGTCAGGCAAATGGCTTTCATCATTTTGTTTCATCCAAAATACTGCCCTACTTTTAGCTGCAAATGTAGATGACTTAGGCAGTGTTAAAGAAATTATGCAAATCCTAATTGCAAACAGTTTTCTTTTTAGCATTTTTAATTTAGACTAACTGTAGTAATTATTTGAAAACCTTTTCAAATCTTACACTTAATAAAAGGAAATTTTATGCAAACAATGAAAGAGAATTTTAAAGCAGTAAGTGAGGGTGATGCTGGTTTGCCTTCAGGGGCTAGTTAAGCTAGAGGAGTTTATTTCTGATCTCCATACTTTTAGTATCATGATCTACCAAGGTCTTGGCAGCTCTACAGAGAATAGCAAAGGGAATGAAGACTGGTTCCTACTATCATATTCGAGGTACAGGGTATGAAGGAGGAAGGGTCACATTCCACTGGGTGACTTATGTGGCCATTTCCCTAGCTTTGTAGATGTACTAGGCAAAATCGAATAGTGGCTAAGAAGGATTACAGAAACTAGAGTCAGACTTCTTGCATCCAGATCCCAGCTCTGCACTTTGCTGGCTGTGTGACCTCACCTCTTTAAATCTGTTTCCTCATCTGTACAATGTGGATAATATTTATACCTGCCTCATATGATTGGAGGATTTAGTGTGTCACTACATATGAAGGGAAGCCCTTATAACAGTGCCTGGCATAAAGCAAGGGCTATGCACCCATTATTATTACAAGGGCTATTACTTTTAAAATGTGAACTAGGCCAAGTGCAGTGGCTCATACCTGTAAGCCAACATGGGAGGCTTTGGGAATTAGAAGCAGGCCAAGAATTCAAGACCAGTGTGGGCAACATAGCAAGACCCTGTCTCTACAAATACATTTTTAAAAGTTAGAGGGGCAGTAATGTGTGGCTTCAGAGCCAGGTTGATTTGGGTATAGTGACAGGCTCCCCATCATGGGCTGTGTGGCTTTAGGACAAGTTACTTAAACTCTGTAAGCCTCTATTGTCCTTGTCTGTAAAATGAAGATAATAAAATAAAATAAAATTTACTTCAAAACTTCTTGTGAGGCCTCAATCATCCTGTGAGGATTAAATGAGATTAAGCATGTGAGAAGGATTTGGCCTTAGCATCTGACACACAGTGCCAGGTAATGGAGAACAGGGTGTCTCAACCTCATCACTATGAATATTTTAGGTCAGATAATTCATTGTTTGGGGACTGTTGTAGTCCTGTGCACTATAGGACGTTTAGTAACATCCCTGTCCTCAATCCACTAGATGCCAGTGTCAGCCCTCCTCCTCCCCACTGCCACCCCAGCTGTTGCAACCAAAAATACCTCTAGACATTGCCAAGGTCTCCTAGGAGCAGTGGAAATTTGCCCTTGGTTGAGGGAGGATCAACCCTATAGTAAGGGTAAGGCTGAGAGAGAGGAATTGGAGGAGGAAACAGGACCATCCACTTGTGATTTTCCTCTATGATGAAGCTAGCCTGTTGTTAATGGGAAGATGAAAGGGAAGGAATAAAGTCAGAGGAAGCAACTATTGTGTCCAGTTCCTTCTAAATCCTGGGGAGCTCTTTAGAGGCCTGTAGTTACAGTGTCTAGAGATTCTTTAGATGCCTCAGAGCTCTATTTCTTTCACTAGCTTTCCTCCCAATTGATGGGGGCCTCCTGAGCCCCGCTCCCTTGGTCTCAGAGAGCATCCCTTGTTAGAGGAAGGCCTCTGAAATAAGACCTTTATCTTTTGTCTCAGTTAACAAAGCACAGTGCAAGAGTAAAATTGCTAGCCTCAGTTTCAAATCTTGGAAGAAGGTAAGGAAATTAGGGCTATGCCTTACACTTCAGCCTGTTTTTATTTGGTCTTGCTTCCTCTTATTAATGGGCCTTTATGGTTATTTCAACTGAAATGAACATGGAATGATTTAAGGATTAGAATGGCAGGAAACAGAATAAAATGGTTTTGCCATATATTCAACTAATATTCATTAGGAGTTTATCACAGGTCAGTCACTCTTCAGAGGGTTTGGAATACACCTGGGGACCAAACAGGTAAAAATCCCCTCCTTCATAAAAATTAGCTAATCAAATGTTTAGAGTAGTAATAGCCCTATTGAACAAGGATGTGCATATGGGCTAAGATTGATTTTGAACCCTATTGACTCCAATTTCCTCCTTCACATCCATTCTGCTACCAATTTTCCTTCTCTTCCAGACTTCTTGCCCTTAATTTGCTGTACTATGGAACAGAAATGCAATAGGTGAGCTGAATATAGCTTTTTGAATGTAACTCTTAATCTTTTTTTCTGTCAGTTGCAGGCTTGAAAGATGAAAAAGAGCCATCCTATCTTGATCAAAAGAGATATTTGCTCTCAGGTTAAGAGCCTGGTCTTCATGTCATAGGCTTCAGGGTGCTTGAATCTCTGTGATTCTCACAATCACAGTTTTGGGGGTGACAAATACTAGTAAATCCTCCCCACTTCCCACCTTTGTTGCACAGCACATATAGGTGAGCCACCCCTTGGATTGTTTTCTGCCCAGACTTTCTCTGCTACAGTGTCTCTATGGCCACATAAAAAAGTTTTGACAGAACAAAATGAAACTCCAGTTAACAGGCCAACCTCTGAGGCTAGGATTCTAGATATGTGGGCACATTAGTCTCCAAGGAAAAGCACATATTCTTGTGGAGAATGATCCATTATTTTGGATCAGAAGCTTGTCTACTTCTCTGTGGGCTAGGTATTGAATATAAGTGGGAACTAGATTAAAAAAGGAAAAGGTGATTATGAAACAGAATTTATTGCCATCACTAGGCCTCCTGTTTGTAGGAACAATTCCTGGGGATTCATCATCGGTATGCCAAGCAATTATGGGTTGCATTTCAAAAGAAACTTAAGGCAGGAGACATACTTGGACCCCAAGTTTAGGGGTGGAAAGAAACGAGAGACTAACAGGTGTTTGATTTTGTGTTGCTTTTCAGATTCTGGGCTTTTTACTTTGGCATTTATTTTATGACAATATTTTTCTACCATAATGTATAACCTACTATGGAGAGAAACTTCTCTTTTTAAACTTATATAGAACACTGAATTAAAAGGTACTAATGAAATTTTTTATTCCACATTGCCCCTGACATACAAAACACAGTTTCTACCATCAAAAGAGTTATTAGTTAGCTTGGAAAGATTTGAAAGTCATACTGAGTACATAGATTTATAGTTCTGTAAGTCAGTTTAAAAATATTATGTGGTCTTGCAGTCTTAGCATCTAGTAATTAACCACATATGGCCATTCAAGCAATCATTGAACTTGGTTCACAAATGTGCAATACTTGGGATTATTTCCTGCAAACTTAATTAAGGGAAAGCAAGTTTAGACAGTCTGTACGGGAGGAAAATGTGTATCTTTTCTTCTGAGCTTTTTTTGTTCTGTGACTCATCTAATATTTCTTCTTCTGAATATTTGAGAAGTCAAGCTTTGCTTAGCTCTTTGCAGCAAAGCCAAGTGGTCTAGGTAAAGCTTATACAAGATGATAGGCCGTGGTGAGTAGAGAGGGTATAAAGGATTGTGCTTCCTGTAGGGAAGGGGCAAGACAGATTTTCAAGCCAAACAGAAATTTGCTGCAGTAATTACCCTTTATCATTAATGATAGGCAATTGCCATAGCAACTGGCTGCCACCTGTCTCTCACATACCAGCTCTGCATGCTCTGAAACAAAATAGGAGCACACTGCCTAGTCAGTTGTGGAGCCACAAGTCTGAAGTAGGGATGGAACTCTATATTGATATTAAGATTTAGCTAGTGCCATACATGGTTCTTTGTGTTCGTGGAATAATAAATAACAATACAATTTAAGAAAAATGATTTTTTAAAAAAGAAAACAAATAAATAGTGACCCAGGATGGTGTAATGGAGTCAGAAGAAAGCAGAGTTTGAACTCTAGCTTCCCTGCTTACTGGCTGAGTGACCCTGGACAAATGGCTTAACCTCCCTAAGCATCATGAGGTCAAACTCATAGGCTGTTGAAAGGATTAAGCTGGATAATGTTTGTTAAGCACTTAGCCTAAAGTGAACACTCCATCCGTGGTAGCCGAAAACATTCACTACCTAGTAGCAACATGCATTGGGCACATGACAAGGGCACGATACATAGTTGTTGTTGACTTGGTAAATTAGATCGCTAGTAACCATTACTCAGGGAATTCAGGTCTCCAAGTTACACGCTGTACAAGGTATTTCTCTGCTTCACTTTGTATGTATATAGGTGCACAGAGGCACATAGAAACAGCCTTTGAGTGATATAATTTTGATCTTCTCCACATTTTAGAAATGTGTTCTCAATACCAAAGAGTTCAGCAGGTCATTTACTCTTTCTAATGACACTCTATATAGACAAATCTCAGTGACGGCTGAAATTAGTTTTTCTTTTGAATCTCCTTGATTATGTCTCCAGCCTCTTTAGCACTCTTTTCACCCCCTGAGTCTTGGCACTGTGCTAAGGCCAATTAGAGACGTTAACCACTCGATGCCTACAGTGGAAGCATTTCTTTTTGTCATCAAGGTAGTGAGAACGTACAAAATTTTCTTTTTCTTTGACCTCCATGACAAAGAAAACGTTTAGTAACTAGAATGGATATTATAAGGTGTGTATACCCTTTCCCTAATATTTATCATATAATGGTAAAATAAATTAGGATTTGTCCAATCCTAAACTGTATAAAAGCTCATAATCTAAAAATCATGAATTTCTCTTTTAGCTAATAATTGCCTGAATGCTGTTCTAGACATCAGTCCCCTACACCAGAACTACAGTCATCTTTGGCACCTCCTTCTCCATCACCCAGCATATTTGAACCCTGCAGTTTGTCCTCTCTTAAACAGCCCCTGCTCTCTGGTTTTCTGTTTGAATTCACTGCTTTTTCTTAGTTCAGGCCTTACTGTCTCCCCCTGAATTTCCGCAACAACCACTAGCTGGTCTTTTCCTCTGCTGTTTATTTTCCACACTTCAGTCAGCATAATTTTATAAAATGCTAATGTAATCATGTTACTGTCCTTAAAAAAGAAGTTTTAGTGGGTTTTCATAACCTCCATGATAAAGATCTTCAACCATCTGCTTCTGCTCACCTTTCTAGCCACATCTTCTGAAGTGATGACTTTTCTCCAGGGATACCAGCCTACACCAGGCCATTCCACACTTCTTGTTTTTGTCTAGGCTTTCTTCTATGTGTAATATCCTTCATTCTTACTCACCCTTCCTATTCCTACACAGCCATTATCTTCTGTTTAAAGAATTTCCATTTGCCTTTCTTCTAAATACCACAACTCCCCTCTTTGTTATAGTTCACACGTTGATCATAATGCCATTGTCTTTTTTAAAAAATTTCTTACTTCACGTGGATCACTTCAAATACTCTGATCCATTGTCTTAAACAATATTTCATTCTTCCCTATTAGACTCCTTGTGTCTTACGGTAAAGTCTGAGTCTTACTCATTTATGATACCCTTAGTGTCTGATAACATAGTAAGTCCTTAAAATTTTGTTGACATAAAACACATTTTTAAACATTTCTATGAATAACATGGTCTTTTTGTGTAGTGTGCTAATAAAAGAACTTTATTGGAACCATGTTTTTCTATTATTCATGGATTGCAATATAGGATTCATAAAACTGTGAGCTTGTCACATCCTACTTTGAAAAAAAAGTGATGATATAGTTCTCTGCCTCTCATAACTAAGATTATTTTTATATTTGATAAATACAAAAGCTACTCACATAATGTTAAAAATCAGGATATAAGGCTGGGTGCAGTGGCTGAAGCCTATAATCCCAGCACATTGGGAGGCTGAGGCGGGCAGATCACAAGGTCAGGAGTTCAAGACTAGCCTGGCCAACGTGGTGAAAACACTGTCTCTACTAAAAATACAAAAATTAGCTGGGCATGGTGGCAAGTGCTTGTAACCCCAGATACTTGGGAGGCTGAGGCAGAATTGCTTGAACCGGGAGGAGATGGAGGTTACAGTGAGCTAGGATCGCATCACTGCACTCCAGCCTGGGTGACAGAATGAGAATCTGTCTTAAAAAAACAAAAACAAAAACAGCAACAACAACAAAAAACCCAGGATATAAAATTTTATATTTATAGTAACCTAACTTAGTAAAAAAAAACAACACCAACAAGAATATATAAAACTTAGAAGAAAAGACATACAATATCACTGGTGTTTACTTGTGGGTGAAAGTATTATGGATAATTTTTATTTTCTTATATGTTTTTGCATATTCCAAATTCTTTACAAAGACCATGCATTTTATAATTAGAACATATTTGTTCACAGTAATTGAGGTGGATGTTATTTTTCTTCAGAAGTCTTAGCTAAACTCGCTCACTCTTGTTACCTAGCAAAGAAGGTAGGGAACTGATTGTTTAGCCATCTTCTCAACACTTTCCCTTTGCTATAGGATTTAAAGTTAACTCAGGAAGGTAGGCTGAAGTCACTATTTCCACTAGATGTCACCAAACTACTGGCAATAGCAGCTCAAATGCTCTGCATATTCAGTTTTTAGAAGCATTTAAATCTCATTATTCAGTATTCCTCGTTATCACACAAAGCATTCAAAATTTGAAGAATTAGTAAGAAAATGCATATTACATAAGGTTCTGGCCCTTTATATAACAAGTGAAGGCTTATATGGCTCCTTTGACTTTATGTAATCTATATTTTATTAGCTTCTTAATATAAATGTGAGGAGAAAATTGATATCGGGGCCCTGTTTAAAATATTTTAAAAAGTATTTCCAGGTGATTTTCAGCTCTCCTTTTTTATAATACATGGAGCAAAAAAGGAAAGAATCCTGAAACTCCTTTCTGAACAATGTTGTTTAGCCTAATATAGCTTTCATCATTGAATGTCTTTTATTCATGGTTAATGAATAAACTCTCTTATAGTATTGGGGTGATTTTCAGGACATTTTAATTTATTATAGCAAATCTGCTTACAGTTCATTTTATATGTCAGAAAGCAAAGCAAATAACTTTTCCTTGAGGAATGAAATAGGCTTCCTTTCTCTAATCTAACAAAGGGCAGCTAAGAGAGCCATGTTTCTTTAAATGTAAGAACCTATTTACTGTGTAGATTAAAAACTGGCCTTTTTTTCCTGATTGGCTCAGTTAACAACGAGAGTGAGAGGTTAGAGGAAGCTTGTTTCCAATCATTTTAGCTTACCAATGAAAATAATTGGCCAGTTAAAAGACATTTAAATTAGGCAGTGGGCTCTTGGAAAGAAATCTTTGTACTATATTCTACATTATTGCTCTCTACTGTGGTGTTTGGTTTTTTAAAATGTGTTGTACTATTTTTCTTAAACTTCACATGGGACAAGCCATAACACAACAGTTTGTAAACAAAAATCTGACTAAAGTTTTTAGACTCTTTTTCGAAAATGTTTTTTTTTTAATTGCTACCCTTTTAAAATAGCAGATGCTATTAAATAACTCCTGTTCACAGTGTTAAGGATTCCTGATTAATGTCTAATGTTAAATTTCTTCTGTTCTTTTTGATGGTTGTTATAACATATTCTCAGTGTAAAAACTCAAAAATAGAGAACATTACTGATGATAACCATGGGTTTACTTATGAGAAAATAGCCACTCTTCGTTCAAAAACGATGAAGACCAAATCAAATTAGCAAGCTCCCATCAGAATCCACATATCTTAGGTAATTTCTGAAACATTTTTAAACAGAGGAAGACAAATGACATTGATCATCACATTTCAAATGTTATCAACCCCGAACAAATTAATCTGCATTGCATCACGTATCTGAACTTCTATATACTAGAGAATATTAGGGTTAATATTAACAAATGAACAAATCTCATCTTACTTTGTTTGGTGCAGAAACCATGAATTATAAGCACTATATAGATATCATGGAAGGCAGAATAACTTCAGTATTACGGGATTCTAGCTTCTGCAAGTATTCATCAGTTACAACCTGAAATTTCTGTGGTTTGTGTCCTAAACACTGTTTTGCTGATTATACATGTACAGTTCCATTATACAAAGAAATCAGATCTGTGTTAGATCCTCTTGCAATATTGTAGTATGTAATTGCAATTGAGTTCTGCTGCCCCAAGCATCTCCTTCAAATTTCTTTACCTGAACCTTTTATATGAAATATTCATCTGAGTCACTCTGATATGGTGACAAGCCCCAGTTGTAAAGTGGAGAAGCCATTTTTAGACATCCTTCTCCAGATATTCGAATTTGCTTCTCCACAGTACTTTAAAGATGAATAGCCTCCATCAGCTACATACAAGGCTTCATCAGCTCACCCCCTCGACACATTTTAAAATGTTATCATTCAATGCCTTCCTTTTCTGTGGCCACCAAACTCCTCTATTTTAACTCCAAAGCATAGTGCATTTACTCCAATTACGTTACTTTTATATTCACCATCTCTTTGCTGCAAATGATTATTGCAACTGTAGGTGGAGACAGGACTTTTACTGGTCGGCTCTCATCCATGAAATTATGTAGGCCCCTCAGAGTCTAAAATTGCAACTTCACATCTTTTGAAACAAAAGTTCTTTTTAAGGTGGGTTAATTTCTTTACATTTATCTGTGGTAATTTGTTGCAGATCTTTAACTTCCTATGTTTTAATGAATGCTCCAGAGCAAACTTGACATGAGGGGTTAGTTTTTAGAAATGAAAGGTATTATTATCCACTCAATGTGGTAAAAAAAGAAGTCCGGCACTAAATTTTATATTATTGTTTGCTTTGGGAATCAGCCATGAAAATTTGCTCAGCTCATTGCTAAAGGATATTGAAACACATTTCTTGCCAACATGGTGTCATCTGTAGTGTGGACAGAGCCTTCACACTGACAAATACTACATGAATGGCTGTTGGAGCCAGTAGGCACTCCTGATGATTAACTATAAAAATGCTTTTGACTCTGGTTGCTGACAAGAATGACAATGCTTTGGCCAGACTGGCCTCCTTCTGGACACCAAAGGATGTTCCAGTCTTGGTTTTACCATCTGGTTTCAATACAAGCCAGGAGCAATGAAGAGAAGTCTTTTAAAGAGGCAGCAATATACTAATTATTCTGGCTGTATAATTTTTCTTTGATAAGTGAAAAAAGTGTACGTGGGCCTGGAGAACAATGCCATGGCTTCTGAAATTCTAATTTTTAGGATAGATAAAGGTGTTTTGAGCATCTGATAAGGCAAGGGGATCTAACGGTATGAGTTCCAAATAAGCCTTATGTGGAAATGACAGTTAAATGCATGAGTTGTACTATGGTGTTGGTTTAGTGCCTGAAGGAAGACCAAGCATGCATTTTATAAGAAATGTGTTCTTCTAAGGAAACCTAAATCTATCTAGTCAGTGGGTACAAGAATTCTTAGCCCTATAAATCATAGTGAAAGCAGCAACAATGATATTTATTGATACCTTAAAATTTCCAAACGGCATTTAACTGGATTGCTTTTTGATCTTCACAAAAAAGTATAAAAGTATGAACAGATATTCTTATACCTTCAGTTTACATACAGGGAAAAAATCAGAGAGATGAAATAACTTATCCGAGGTCACACAGCAAGTAGCAGGGAGCAGGGGTCGGGTGGGGGCAGTGAAAGAACGCTAACTCTGGGGACTTATTGCCAAAGCCAGTGTACTTTCTACTTCGTCACACTGCTGGATTTTCTCCCAGCAATGGTCTTATGGTTCAAGGAGAGAGTGAATCCATGACTACAACTTCAAGAATAAAATATTGCCATATTCTTCATGTTACTTGCCATCATTTTATATAGAATGGTTTGTATATCTGAGTCTCAAGTATATGGACTATTTGTTATACCAATATGATGATGAGAACTTGAACTGTGTAGGTGTGTGGCATAGACAAGAATTGATTTGAGGGTGAAAGTGTGGAGAGTGCCTGGTGTGTTGGGGTCTTAAAAGGGCTTATTTGTAGAGTAATGTTACCTGAATAGTGCTTGGAACAAATCTTAACATTTCTCTGTCCCAGAGTTGCCTCTTTTCTTATTCCTGTCTGTTATATCGTACATCTTTAATGTAAATTGAATGGTACTTTCATAAAAGAGAGAGAGTAATGATAAAGGCAAAGCTATCTGAGCAAAAATGTTTTCTTTGACGAGACATTTGGCCAATATCTGGGTTAAATGATTTCCTGATTATTACTATAAAAATAAAGCAGGGATATAATGAAAACACTGGAATCCCAGCCAACAGTGACCTGAAACTGACATATACTGCCCTCATTTGTTGAACCACAATTAGACTCCTCTAGAATATTCTTTTAAAACTTAGCTATGGTAGGGGAGAAAAGTAATATCTTTTTCCTCACCCACCACAAGGCTTATGGCTGAGAGGCCTCTATAACAAAAGATGGATTAATGAGAGAAAAGCATACAGATTTATTTAATATAAACTTCATGTGATGCAAGAGCCTTCAGAAATGAAGACCCAAAGACACAGGAAACTCTATGCATTTTTATGGATAATCATGTAAAAATGTGATTGGAGGATGAAGTATAAGACCTAATACTAAACTGGGGGGAATTAGCAAAGCCTGTTCAAATTCTTTTCTGTGCCTCTGTGTCTTCAGCCATTTATTTCCTCTTGGTATAGGGAGGACCCCTTTGGAATGGGGGTCTCATGACCTACTTCAAGAGGAAGTCAGCTAGGTTTTATGGCTTGCTTTGGGGAGAAGAAAAAAGGGGGATTCTAGTTTCTATGTCCCATTTCAGGGGAGGGTGGACAGGAGGTCAGAGAGACTGTCCTGCTTCTGCTGTTTTCCAAATGCCTAATGCTAGATTTTGGAGTACCCTATCCTAAACCCTGTCACTAAACAGAGAAGCAAAGTTTCTCAAAGCCTGTTTGAATGTTGTCAAGTATAGATTTACATGTATACATCATAATATATTATACACACACAGGTATACATACATATTTACTTACATTTATATGTTTCTAGATTGCAAAGCAAAGCAAATCTGGGGTAAGCATTAAAGTGTTTTTTGAGTAAGTTGAATCAAAATAGAACTTTCTTTTAACTTAAGTTTCTGCTGTTTAAAATGGGCATTTTTTATTTGCCAATGTTTAAGATATTGCCTTTGATGGAAGCTTCATTCTCTCTGGAGGTCACAGGCAATAACTGGCCCCCTGTGATCTGGAGGAGTTTAACCTCTGAACATCATCTTTTCAAGCAACTGCCCTTATAGTAAAAAAATGAATTGAGTGTCTGAAATGAAAAGGATCATTTTAAAGAGATTCTTCTAAACTTGTTGGGAAATTTTGATACAGAGCAACATTTACTCCTCTCTTGGGGAGCAGTGAGGGAGGATGGCGACCTCTCTCACACCTGAATCACCTGGACAGAACAAGGAGACCTGTCAGGTGATAGATACCAAAGCCTGGTCTCCCTCACATCTGCATTTCTCTAACCAGATCAAGGAACTCATTGAATCTCTTCTTGTGGCTGACAGTTTGTAAAGCCTTATGTCTTCATCCCTCGTACTAGGTTAGCATTTGGGCTCCTTGGGCTTCCCTCTCACTATGAAATGTCAGCTTTAGCCACATTCACCACCCGATGGTTTCCTGATTATGCCGGTCATTCCTGGTTCTGATCACTTGGTGATGCTATTCTGCTCTCTTGTAACACTCCCTGCATTTTCTCTGTATGCAAATTATTCTCATGTTTTAGAGAACAGGTTTTGCTGTCAACCAGAGCTTGGTTGGATTCCCACTTATATTGCTTACCAACTGTGACCTTGGGAAAAATACTCTCTATAAATCAGTAAATGAGAATAATAATACTTAACTATTGGGTTGTTTTGAATATTGAATAGAAATAAATCTTGTAAGATATTTAGTATAATTAACACATAGTAAATAATCAGTAAATGTTTTTATTTCAGAACTAAAGTTAAACCATGAAGACCCCTCGAGACCTTCTCTGGAGATTTGGGCTCATAGATTCCTTCTTTCTCTGAGTTCTAAAGTACTTATGGAGGATTCAGCAGATAACTTTTAATGAATTAAATTCACACTACCTGACTTTAAACTATACTACAAGGCTACAGTAACCAAAACAGCATTGTACTGGTACCAAAACAGAGATATAGACCAATGGAACAAAACAGGTTCCTCAGAAATAATACCACACATCTACAACCATCTGATCTTTGACAAACCTGACAAAAACAAGAAATGGAGAAAGGATTCCCTATTTAATAAATGGTGTTGGGAAAACTGGCTAGCCACATGCAGAAAGCTGAAACTGGATCCCTTCCTTACACCTTATACAAAAATTAACTGAAGTTGAATTAAAGACTTAAACATAAGACCTAAAACAATAAAACCCTAGAATAAAGCCTAGGAAATATCATTCAGGACATAGGCATGGACAAAGACTTCATAATTAAAACACCAAAAGCAATGGCAACAAAAGCCAAAATTGACAAATGAGATCTAATTAAATTAAGAGCTTCAGCACAGCAAAAGAAAATATCATCAGTGAACAGGCAACCTACAGAATGGGAGAAAATTTTTGCAATCTATCCATCTGACAAAGGGCTAATATCCAGAATCTATGAAGAACTTAAATAAATTTACGAGAAAAAGACAAACAACCCCATCAAAAAGTGGGCAAAGATATGAACAGACACTTCTCAGAAGAAGACATTTATCAGGCCAACATATGAAAAAAAAGCTCGTCATCGCTGGTCATTAGAGAAAACCACATTGAGATACCACCTCACGTCAGTTAGAATGGCAGTCATTAAAAAGTCAGAAAACAACAGATGCAGGAGAGGATGTGGAGAAATAGGAACGTTTTTACACTATTGGTAGGAGTATAAATTAGTTCAACTATTGTGGAAGACAGCGTGGTGGTTCCTCAAGGATCTAGAACTAGAAATATCATTTGATCCAGCAATGCCATTACTGGGTATATACCCAAGGGATTATAAATCATTCTGCTATAAAGACATATGCATACGTGTGTTTATTGTGGCACTGTTCACAATAGCAAAGACCTAGAACAATCTAAATATGAATCAGTGATAGACTGGATAAAGAAAATGTCACATATATACACGATGGAATACTATGCAGCCATAAAAAGGATGAGTTCATGTCCTTTGCAGGGACATGGAGGAAGCTGGAAACAATCATTCTCAGCAAACTAACACAAGAACAGAAAAACAAACACCACATGTTCTCACTTATTAGAGGGAGTTGAACAATGAGAACACATGGACATAGAGAGGGGACCATCACACACTGGGGCCTGTTGGTAGGTGGTAGGTTAGGGGAGGGAGAGCATTAGCAGAAGTACCTAAATGTGGATGACAGGTTGATGGGTACAGCAAATCACCATGGCACCATGGCATGTGTATCACTATGTAACAAACCTGCATGTTTTGCACATGTACTCCAGAACATAAAGTATAATTTAAAAATCATTATTTATTTATTTTTGGGAGATAGAGCCTTGCTTTATCATCCAGGCTGGAGTGCAGTGGTGTGATCATGACTCATTGCAGCCTCGACCTCCCAGGCTCAAGCCATTTTCCTGACTCAGTCTTCAGAGTAGCTGGGACTACGGATATGTGCACTCACACCTGACTAATTTTTTATATTTTGGTAGAGATGGGGTCTCCCTATGTTGCCCAGGCTGGTCTCAAACTCTTGGGCTCAACTAATCATCCCGCGTTGGCCTCCCAAAGTGCTGGGATTATAGGCGTGAGCTACCACACCCAGATTAAACATGATTTATATTTTCACTATATACTCCATAACACATATGCTGGTATATAATCATGTTTTCAACAAATCATTGTTGGCTATTTAAAAAGTAAGACATAGGAATCTGTCATAGGAATATGCCTAAGGAATATGTGAACTAGCAGGCCTATTCAGATGCACAGAGATAGAGATTGGGGTAAACATGGGGTGAGGGTGGAGAGGGAAAGAGAAGAAAAATGATTTACCACCTGTATTTTTTAACAGGCACTCTGCCAAGTCATCTAATGTAATACTCCCAACAACTCTACCCTATTTTATATAAGACAAGAGTGATGTGATAGCATCTCTGTTTTCTCATCTGAGGCTCAGGGTAGTTGGGTAGTTGGAAACCATTATGAGAAAAACTGGATTTAGATGTACCAAGAACTATACAAGCCCAAACTACATGAACTGGCAGTCAAGCTTAAGAGCTTCTCTTTACTAGCATCATTTGTCTTTCAGCTCTGCATGCGTCTTTCTTGGACTTGGCTTCTGGGTCTCAGTTACAAAATGAGCAGATGGTTCTTGAGTTTTTCCTGCTGACCTTGAAGAACTTTCTGAGGGCTGCCTTCTTCAAACCTTTACCTGAGTCTTTTAGTTTTGGAATGCCCCTTAAAGGACAGCAGGTGACAGGGAAGCTGATTATTTCTGCCTTCATGGGCTTTGATGCTGGTGGCCTCTATGGAGGCCACTCCTAACCCTTGTCTTTGGAAAATCTGGGTCAAACAAAATGAAACTGATGGTAGCATAGTTTCTATTTTCTGTGAAAATCAAGCAGATCAACTCAGTTCTTACCATACTATGAACAAATACCAGGATGAAATTTGGCTGTGTGTGGACAGGTACCAGGATGAATTTTTCGTACTTATGTCATCTGTTTTCCCCCCATATCAACAGAAAGCCTATCTAGTTTAGCAACAATGCATCTTCTACTAATCATTAAATATTATGTATAAATTATAAGCATTGAGTTTATTCTGATTAGTCATGTTTTTAGAAAATGCATTATAAATTCACAGAGCTGGAAAAAACTCAGAATTCTAGTATTATGAGGTAAAGATTCTAGAAACAGTGCCTATAAAAATTGAAAACACACACTACCTATATTAGGAATGGTGATGGTTGGAAGTTAATAATGAAACATTCAGATGCTTGGGTTCTTATTGAGACTTTCCCAATTAGAATCTCTGCAAGTAGAA
Source organism: Sapajus apella (assembly GCF_009761245.1). Taxonomy (NCBI): domain Eukaryota; kingdom Metazoa; phylum Chordata; class Mammalia; order Primates; family Cebidae; genus Sapajus; species Sapajus apella. The sequence goes on from NW_022436990.1 coordinate 12,546,301, forward strand.
CATGGGAATCTGCATTTTAAAATAAGCTCCTTAGTTGAGAACTGTTGCCATTGACTATGTCACCCACTTGATTGTGTTTACCAACAGTGGCCTCTAGAATGAATGAGAAGCAGGGTTTTCGCCAAAACTGAAAATGTGGTGCTGTTTGAAAAATGGATGTGCTGGCCGGGCACAGTGGCTCACACCTGTAATCCCAGCACTTTAGGAGGCTGAGGCAGGTAGATCACCTGGGTCAGGAGTTCAAGACCAGCCTGGCCAACATGGTGAAACCCCGTCTATACTAAAATTACAAAAATTAGCCAGGTATGGTTGTGAGCACCTGTAATCCCAGCTACTTGGGAGGCTGAGGTAGGAGAATTGCTTGAACCCGAGAGGTAGAGGTTGCAGCGAGCTGTGATCGTACCATTGCACTCCAGCCTGGGCAACAAGAGTGAAACTCCATCTCCAAAAGAAAAAATAAAATAAAATAAAATAAAATAAAATAAAATAAAATAGGATGTGCTTATTCATGTTAGAAGAAAAAAATATAGATATTTGTTAAACAAACACTGATTGAGCATGTGTTGTATATCTGTCCTTGTGGTAGGCAGAGGACAGAAATGAAGTAAGACGTAGAACTTTTTTAAAGTACTTCTCAGATTAGTTTTAGGTAAAAGCCAATTCATAAAAAGTTACAATACAGTGGAATATTGCTATTGGGAATTGTGTGTATTGAGGACAATTAGACAACATGCATTAGGAGCCTTAAAAATATACATGGTAATGTAATTTCACTTCTATGAATTTATCCTAAGGAAATAAATATAGTTAACTAGATGTTTAAGAGAAAACTAAAAATTATTTACTATAATTATACATGTACTTTCTCATTGGAGTCTTACAAGACCCTGAAGAATTAGGAGCAATTATATTCCTTTTAAAGATGAAGGAGCTAAAGCTTTGAGATAAGTGGTTTGCCCATGAAAACACCAACTGACAGAATTAATGTTGGAACTTTAGTCTGCTGTGTACGATGATTACACACTCTTAACTCCTGAGCTTTATCCCCTAAATAGTACAGCTGTGTGGATAGGTGTTGCAGAGCTACTATTTTAATGTAAAAATGGGAAACACGAAAAATGGCCAGCACTGGGAGATTGGTTAAACAATTATGTTATAGCCATGTATGGGGTAACATATTCAAATATCAAAAATTATATGAGAGATGAGTAGTGTGTCCCAGCCAGGAATTTAAGCCAAGATAGAATATCTTTTCACATGGTTCACTATATTTTATGTGAGCCTGTTTCCATGTGGTTGTATTAAGATAGAAATCCAAGGTTAGAAAGCTGATTATTTGTCCAGGTTTGCACCAGATCCTTCCAGTTCTCTACAGCATAGGACCTCTAGATCACTGGATTCAAGCTGCCTCCATTGAAAGCCCTGAAATCCCATGGTTATCTGGTGGTACAGAGGTAACCATAAATAAAGAGTTGTGTTCCTGTCAGTCTAACCTAATTGTGGATGCCCAATAACCACCAAGGAGCTCAGCAGGTTAGCTCTGACTTTGAACTGCTATTTAACTGAATAAAGAATGATGGAGGGCAGCTCCAAATTTCAGGACCTCGTTGGTGGTCACTTTGACCACCAGAGTTCAAGCTGTTTCTGCAGACATGAGCTGATGGGGAGACAGGTTGTCAGGTCAGCATACATCTTGCTTTGCTGTTTTAATTTGTATCTGATTTTGACATAAATGGTAGAATACCTTGAGTTCTCAGTGGACCAGGAAGAAGACATTAATATCAAAAAACACAAAATTCTGCACTTGTAAAATGTAAGATTAATTGAACAGCTGCATACTTATAGTATATTCCCAATTTGCTGGAGCTTAACTATTTAGAGTCCTCTATTAACTGATTTGGATGTGTATGCCCATGGACATTCTCAGCAATATTATGAGAAAGAAGTGATTTATATCAGCAAACTTGTTTCAGGACTATAAATTTTCTTTTAATAAAAAGACTAAGATATTATGGTATAATAAGTTCAATTTATCTTTGCTGAGGATGGAAGTTATTCTATACATTTAATTGAATTGTTCATATTTTTAATTTCGTGGTCTAAAACCAGAAGTATATATTGATTAATGCTGAATCGATCAGTCTATTAAGTTAGCTAGAAGATTTCAATTCTGTAAACATTCTCAATAATTGAAGTTTTATTATCCTAGCCAAATTTATTGCCCTATCAACAATCTGTTTTTGAGAAATAAAAGATGGGTATTAGGGATTTATGTCTCAGGTATGATAAATGTCCACTAATAAAACACTAACAATACCTCAGTGTTTTATTTTCCTTTGCCTATGAAGAATGTGTGTGTGTGTAAATGCAAACATGTATCTCCTTGTTTTCAAGATACAAACATAAAGACATAGAGAGTTTTCTTTCTAATTGTAAACTGTAGCAGAACTGAACTTTCTGTGACTTAAGATGAAGCACATTATCATCTGTGTTTAAACTGTGCTTAACTGCATCTAAAATGAAATACAACATATTTACATTTCTCCTCTAGTTTATTATAAAGTTTACACTTTAAAATTTTTAAATAGAAAACGTTTCCCAGAACTAGGATTTGTATGTGTTCCTTTGACTTAGCTGCAAGAATCAATCAGATCATGTTAAGGTGCACAATAAGGCTCTTTTTGAAGCCTGTTATTAAATATACATAAGAATAGACTTTTTTATGTGTTCAGAAATAAAGAGAAAGAAAGTGTTCCGTGTTTTTGAAGATTGAAATCCTTCAAAGCTTTTTTCATTTGCAAGAAAACAAAGGGCTATTGTAAATTGAAGTGCTGAAACAGCGACAGCAGTGAAGTAATTAATTGCTCATTCATGGAAGAAAAAGTATAATAGAGAGGCAAAAGTTAACCCCTCAAAATAAAGTGTGTGGCTAACTAAACAGCTATCAGCTCCTCTGTGTTTAAACACAGTGGTCCTCTTTGTGCTGCAGGTTGTTTTGTTTTGAGCACTGGTGGCAGTTGTTGATGTCACTATACATACTTTGGGAAAAAGACACAAGCATGCATCTACAGATTTAATTTTTTCTCAGATGAAGAACTTACTGGCTATGGTACTATATTGTGAAAGCCAAGGTAAGGAAGGAATATTCTATAACTAGTGTCTAACACTTTTAATACATTATATTTATGATCATCTCTGTGATTAGATTATCTAGTTGAAATATATGTGCAGATATATACATATATATGGTAGAAGTGAGTAAGCTTCCAAGGGGCTGTGCACAAGTTTCAGAAATGGAAGACTACATAGGATTTTCTCTAAAACAGTCAAATTAAGTTATCGATCCTCTTTAGAGAGGTTTTTCAATATATTTTATGCCCCAGGGAATCTTGCTCCAACCAAGAGCCGTGGCTGATGGCTACCATGTCTACATTTGCAACAGCTTGAGCTATGTCATCTCACAGGGTTTAGGGAAATTGCTGCCAGCATAAAGCAAATAATTTCCTACCTTCGATCCTCAAGAATTTCAGGAAACTGTAAATTTTTCATTATTAAACCTTCTGCCCTGACCCATCAGGGTGTACCTTTGAACTGTGAGTCTTAAAATCACCTTTCCATCTTAAGCATAGATGTACACATATTTTGATGTGACAAAATCACACCTTGTCATCAGCAGTATAATATCTTCCTAAGGTGATGGGAGAAATCCGAAGCAGACTGATGGGTAGCTAAAAAGTTCTCATAATTTTAATATTAAAACTTTGACTGACTTTACCTACCAAGGTTCACAAAATTGAGTTAGTTGGAAAATCAAATATTCATTTGTGTTTCATCCAAAATATTTGTTCACTTTACCTGAAAGAGCCTAAGGCACAGTCTCCTGAATTTCAACTCTAAAAGTTAATTTAACTGGGAAGTCTTTCTTGGATTGCACTGATTTAATCTCTTGAGCTACCAATAGCAACAAAACATAGACATAGAAATTTAGGATCAAGTATAATAATAATAAAGGTAATAATAATTCTATGCCAGGGTTAACACAGTTCCCAATATATGAATATTTTGTTGTATAATTAATTTCATTTGTAAATTTACTTTTAAAACTCAGAAGCCATTTCTTCCATGAAAACACTGTGGCAAATGGTTATTGAGTTTCTTGGCCAGTAGGTGAAATGTATTTGAAATGCAGAAGGTAATTATTATTTGAAATAATATTTTTATAGGAAAATGTATTTTGAATGCCATTGAATATCAGGGCAGGTCATTTTCCCAATCCCCAAGTGGAACAGGAGAACTCCCTCTCCCATCTGTGGGCAATAGGACTTGGAGTGCTATGGATCGAAGGCACTGGTGGCGGCTCCTGTGCTGGAGAGGAATTTTTGGCAGGAGACGGGTTAAACGAAGATGGCCTAAGGGATTAAAATGGTAGTCAGATAAGTGAGATGTGCAGGGTGAAGGGAAGGAAGGGGATGGTTGGGGAAAGATAGGGATCACCAGGGGAGTAAAGTTCTGATCTTATCCTGACCAATGTGTCTATTGCAGTAAAGGTAGAGTAACAGCAATGTTTTTTTTCCCTCTAGAGGGAAAAGAACTTTGTGGTAACGGTACTAGCAAAGAGAGAAGGAGGCTTTCTATCTTAGTCTAGATAAGGAGCTAATTGCAACAGATAGCTATTGAGGGCATGTTGTATATAAGGTGCTAGCTAAATTCCTGGAAGAACTAGTTGGGTAAAAAGCAATGCAGCAGAAGTTTTAAACTGGAAAATATATTTTAGTGATTATCTCTCTTGACTTCAGGGCTTCCAGTGGTGGGGAAGAAAGTATTCACTGCCTTATTTTGTGGGAACAGTGAGGCTGAGGACTGTTGCTATGTTCAGGTGGGCAGGTGCAGCCAGCAGTAGAAAATGAGGGACAGTAGCAGTGGTAAGATGCTGGGGCAAAGAGTTTCAAGACCTCCAGAAATCATGAGTTGGACAAAATCTCCTGGGGTTCCAGCAGGTAAAAAAGGTACAGAGCACTTTGGGAGGCCGAGGCGGGTGGATCATGAGGTCAAGAGATCGAGACCATACTGGTCAACATGGTGAAACCCCGTCTCTACTAAAAATACAAAAAATTAGCTGGGCATGGTGGTGCGTGCCTGTAGTCCCAGCTATTCAGGAGGCTGAGGCAGGAGAATTGCCTGAACCCAGGAGGCGGAGGTTGCAGTGAGCTGAGATCGTGCCACTGCACTCCAGCCTGGGTAACAAGAGTGAAACTCCGTCTCAAAAAAAAAAAAAAAAAAAAGGTACAGAGGGCTTGGTGCAGGGGCTTACTCCTGTAATCCCAGCACTTTGGGAGACCCAGGTGGGCATATCACTTGTGGCCATAAGTTTGAGGTCAGCCTGGGCAACACGGTGAAACCCTGTCTCTACATAAAATACAAAAGTTAGCCACCATAGTGGTGTGCGCCTGCTATTCGGGAGGCTGAGGTGGGAGCATCGCTGTAGCCTTGGAGGTCAAGGCTGCAGTGAGCTGATATCGTGCCACTGCACTCCATCTAGAGCTACAGAATGAGACTCTGTCTTAAAATTTTTGTAAAGGTCTAGAATATGTTTTTGTGGGGATATCTATCACTTAGGCATCAGGAAGAGGAAAAAAGGTGTTCAGGGAGGCGAGGAGCAGAAAATTACAAGATAAAGATAGTCGTCATGGTAACCACATAAAAAGTTTTATTTACTTGGGCACAAACAAACATCTACCCACTAGATCAGTAACAAGGAAGTTTTGAGTAACTTTTGAGAGAAGCATTTTAGTGTAATAAAGCTGGGTGCCAGATGGCAAGGAGCATGTGACTGGTCATAAAGGGGGCTTGGAGAGAAGAAAGGAGACAAAGGTCATTGAGAGAGCAATAGGATCTTAGATACGAGAAACTCAAGCATGATGAGAGGCCAGCATTTCCCAGTGTGTGATTTCTGTGGAACTCTGTGTTCTTGAAAGATAAGAGGATGCTCCATGGTATAGTGAGTTTGAGAAAATACTCATTGAACAAAATTAAATAGGTTTCTTTATTGGACGACTGCTAGGGCCATTATTGCATTAATATGAATGAGAAATATTTGATAGATATAGTTTTCCAGCTTTTTGACTATGGAAACCTTTTTCTGCTAGAGAATTTCATAGCATTAAACTATTCTAGGCACACACTGTGAGACATGCTGTTACAGATCAAGGGATAAGTTAAGGTAAAGAGATGCATCAAAATGCGGACATGATCATGCCACTCTCCTACCCAAAAATCTTCAGTAGCTACATAAGGCCTAAAAGCTATATTAATAGTTCATATTTCTTTCTCTTATTGTATATTTTTTCTTATTGAGAAATAATTTATATAGCATAAAATTCATTATTTTAAAATGTATGATTTCATGGTTTTTAGTATATTCACAAGGTTGTGCAACCATTACTAATTCCAGAACATTCCTTTTTCTCTTTGTTTTTGAGACAGGGGTCTCAGTCTGCCATTCAGGCTGGAATACAGGGGTATAATCACAGCTCACTGTTACCTTAATCCCTGGGCTCAAGTGATCCTCCCTCTTCAGCCTCCCAAGTACTGGGGACTACAGGCTGCACCACCACACATGGCTAATTTTTGAAAAAATTATGACTGGTAGAGACAGGGTCTGTCTGTATTGTACAACTGGTTTTGAACTTCTAGGCTCAAGTGATCCTCCCACCTTGACCTCCCAAAATGTTGGGATTCCAGGCATGAGCCACCATGCTGAGTCTAATTCTAGAGCATTTGCATCACCTTCCACCAAAAAAAAAAAAAAAAAAATCCATACCTGACAACAGTCATCCCCCATTTCTCCCTCCTCCGAGCCACTAGGAACCACTAATCATCCTATGTCTCTATGCATTTGCATATTCTGGACATTTCCTATATGAAAGGAATCTTACAGTAAATGCCTTTGTGTCTGGCTTCTTTCACTTAGCATAATATTTGCAAGGTCTACACATGTTGTAGCATGTATCCATACTTCATTATTTTTATGGATTAATAATATTCCATGGTATAAATATACCACATTTTCTTTATTTACTCTTCACTTGGTGGACATTAGGGTTGTTTCTGCCTTTTGACTATTAAGAATAATGCTGCTATGAACATTTGTATACAAGGTTTTTTTGTGTGAACGTGTTTTTATTTTTCTTGGATATATACCTAGGTATGGAATTGCTGAGTCATATGGTAATGTAAATGTAAGTTTATGAGGCCCTTTTATTTTGAGTTTTTGAGGACTGCCAAAATGTTTTCCAGATTGGAGCATTATTTTACATTTTACAGCAATGTATGATGGTTCTGATTTCTCCACATCTTTGTCAACACTTGTTATTATCTGCCTTTTTCATTATAGCCATCTTAGTAGGTGTAAAGTTTCATTGTAGCTTTGTTTTGTATTTCCCTGATGACTAATGATACTGACATCTTTTCATGTGCTTATTGGTCCTTTGTATATATCATTTGGGGAACTGTCTCTTCAAATAATTCTTCCTGGGAGGGCACGGTGGCTCACACATGTAATCCCAGCACTTTGGGAGGCCTGAGGCCAGTGGACCACGAGGCCAGGAGTTCAAGACCAGCCTGGCCAAGATGGTGAAACCCCATCTCTGCTGAAAATATAAAAATTAGCTGGGCATGGTGGTGGGTGCCTGTAATCTCAGCTACTCAGGAGGCTGAGGCAGAGAACTGCGTAAACGTGGGAGGTACAGGTTGCAGCGATCACGCCACTGCACTCCAGCCTGGGCAACAGAGTGAGACTCCATCCCAAAAACCAAAACAAAAACAGATACTTCTTCCCTCCAATTTAATTGGACTATTTCCCTTATTACTGATTTTTTTAGTGTTTTTTAAAATACATTCTTGATATTAGACCTTTATCAGATATATAATCTGCAAATATTTTCTTCTATTCTGTGGGTTATGTTTTCACTTTCTGGGAAGTATCCTTGGAAACTCACATTTCTCAACCATCTAAGATCCTCCAGGTCTGCTCTCATTCTGTCTTCCAGTGATTGCTTATGCTATCAATTCTAACTAGATCCATTTACCTTTTATTTTTTACAACCATCTCAGTATGCTCACTAAACTAACATCACTCTTCCCATTGAAAAATACCTCCCAGTTCCCCTACGGTTATCTAAATCCTACCTATCCTAAACACCCCCCTCAAATTCTGCCTCCTTTTTGAAAAATTTGTGAACAATCTTAGCCAAGAATGGTCTCTTCTTTAAAACTCTTGTAATCTACAGTTTCTAATTGTTGCTACCAGACATTTGGCACTTAACACAGGATATCTCTTATTCTCAATACTTTTTCAGCATGCTTTTTTACACAGATGAAGTTGGATCCCTTGGTTTGCATATTTATGTTTAAATATTTGTTTATGAGCTAAAAAGAGAGAGAAAGAGAGAGAGAGAGGGGGGGAGAGAGAGAGAGAGGGAGGGAGGGAGGGAGGGAAGTTTTTGCTTTATTTAAATTTGTTTTGGATAAAGCTCTCTAGTTTACCTTTAAAACAATGATATATGATTGGTACTAAATAAATTATCTCTCTCATAAATTCATATTTATTCCTGACATTAAATATGATTAAATATGTTTAGCAAGCTACCTCTCTTCAATAAAAATAAACATTTGCAGTTTGTAAGTTCTGAATGTGATTCTCATAGAAGAATATTAGCAGAAGAACTGATTCCACTAATTTTAATACCAAAAATGGATACACTTCAGTTTCTTCTTTTTATAATTATATTTATTATTATATATAAGACAATTAGAGAATCATCTGAAAACATAGTTATTTTCAGTATTATGATGAGGCTGTCTTTTTGAAAGGAATGCTATAGAAACCAACTGCAATATAGAGATTGCAAAAGCTATCTGAATATGTGATATCTCCCAGCAGGATTATTGAGAAAGGAGCGAAGATTAAAACTAGGTTATAGTTCTGGAGAAACAGGTTACCTATGGTTACAGTCATGACTGACATTGTCTAAAACAAAAGGGATATGTCACAAATAAGTGACACTTAACCCATGGACAAGTATAGAGAAGAGAGAATCTAAAGATTCTTGACAGGATCAAGAATCATGTCAGAGAAAGATCAGAGAAAATAGACTTCCTTTCATATTTTTACATTTTAACTAGAAAGAAAAGCTTTTATGTTATATTTTGACACTGGTGATGGATGAATCAAGCAAGAAGTTATACACTTGCTTGATTTGCTGGAGAAGGAATAGAGATAACTTACAGCTGGGGAGGCCACATAGGAGCCAACTGAACTCAAGATCAAATCACTGTATAAATGATGGATATGAAAGATACTTATGAAACCAGGCTCTGTGCTTCCCCACTCACCCATAGTCCCATGATAAAGAGGGAAAATAAAGACTTTCTTTGGGCTGGGGAAGAAGGAAGTGGGGAGTTAGAGACAAAACCAGAGCCCTAGATCACTGAGAAGGGACCCCACACAATGCTACCTCCTCAGGAAGAGTCCCAGGCCGTGGAATCAAACCCCAAGAAATAGTTGGCAATGGGGATGCATACTTTATATTCTGGCAGTGAACCATTACTTTTTGAGGGATAGTGGGGCTGCCATTGGTTGCCAGTTTATGATACTCTAGTCTTTTGACTGGATCCTACAGGGAAGAGACACCAGCTATGTCCCAGAAGTTCCCTCTTTGCTGAATAGCCACGTGACTCCTCATACATTTAACAGTATATTTCAAAAGTTTCTAAGAGCTAAAATGGGCTGCCATAACCCTTCGGCTTTTTATGATACCAAGATATTTAGCTAACAATAAGGTTCCTTAAAGAGTGAGTCTCTCCATCCATGGTGAGGTTTTTCCATTGACATACTGGAAATGGGAAAGCTAGGAATAGAAGATGCCAAGTTATGTAATGAAAGTGAGTGGTGAATTTTATACACACTCTCTAAAAAGCAGCATTATTTCCCTGCCATATTTCACAGTATTAACAGGAATAAAAGACTAAAAGGTTATAATAAAAGGGTAATAAAAGACAATTGGATATTTATCAGTAAATTAGTTGGGATGATTAATTTATTTTCTTGGTTATGATATTAAAAATACATCCAGTATTCCTTACAAGAGTACCATAAAAGCTGAATGAGTTAAATTTCTCTAGGCAATTTTCAGCACTGAGAAAAGAGATGTCTTTTCAAAATAATGACTATTTCATGGATGCAATGGAGAGATATTCAGCATCTGTAATTCTCTTTGGCCCAAGAGTGAAGAGATAAGTGGTAATCATGCCTTCAAGGTAGAATTCATAATCAAATCCTTAATTAAACTCAATATGGAAAGTCTTTAATAAATATCAAAATCTGACTATCAGATTTTCTGGCAAATATTTAATGCTGTGTTTAGTATCTGCTATCTGAACATCACCATGGAAAAAATTAAGCCTTTCTTTTTATTTACTGGGTACATAGGACTATCAGTGTCATATTTAAATGGAGAAGAATCTTATATTTTAATAACACACCTTCATATTATTCTACTTTTATTTTACACATACTTAACAGTTTCTGGAGGAATTTCAATTCATTTTACTATCTTAAAATTTATAGTCATTATGTATTAAGTGAATACCATGTGGTTGATTCTCTCTCCAAGGAGTTTTAATCAACCTCTTCTATTTGTTCCAACAAAAAATGTCACTGTCTTTCTTGACTCCTTTTTTCTGTCATACCTCACATCTGTCAGCAAACCCTATCATTCTATCTCCAAAACAGAATTTTATCAATTCTTATCTCCCCTATTGCTACCATGTAGTCCAAGTTACCCCCATCTCTCACCTGAGCTACTGTGCTAACTCCCTGCCCCCTTTTCTCCTTCCCCTTCCCTGCTGCCATGTGTTCTCAACATTGGTCAGAGGATCCTATTCAAGCATAAGTCAGCTCTTGCCACTTCTAGGCTCAAAACCCTCTGGTAGCTTCTCAGCCCACTCTTGAAAGCCAAACTCTTTATAATGGCCTAAAAGATTCTTCATGTTCTAGATCCCCCTTCCTATTTTCTCCCCTGCCTTTATGCATGCCTTTATCTTGTGTTTCCATCCCTCTCACCTTCATCTCCATCCCCACCACTGCTGCATTTTCTCTTCTCTGCCCACACTGACTTTCTGGTGTTTGTGGAACATGCCAGGTTGATTCCAAATGCAGGCTGTCCCTTCTGCCTTGAGTGCTCCTCTCCTCCACAGCTTCTTGGCCCAGCCCTCCCTCCTACAGGTCTCACTCAAAAGTCATGTTCTCTGTGATGCTTTCCCTGGGTTTGGCATCTAAAGTTTCATCTCCCTGTCTGGCATTGCATCTCTTCCTTTTTTGCTTTATATTCTCATTCACATGTGTCATCACCTAACATACTGTATCATTCATATATTTATTTTGCTTATTATATCTTCCCTACAAGAATGCCAGCTCCATGAGGGTAGAGATTTTTGTCTTAGTGCCCAGAACAGTTTGGTAAATACTTGTTAAATGAATGACTGACTAACTGAAATATTTCATTCATGTGGATTAACCTTTATAAAATAAGTAAGGTATCTAAATGGTACAAGATTACCTGCTGCATTTATATTGTTCTGAGAGGAAGGAGAACAAGTAAGGGACAAGTATTTTTATCCTTGGAAAGCAGTTGTTGGAGTTTCTTAGAAAAAAAAGTCATCTTCCTTGTATCAAGTATATGTAGGCTTCTAGAAAGAGACAGAGTTTCAGATGCTCCTCGAAACATGGTAATAATCCATTATAACCATCTTCTTTGAGTTTGAGAACACTCAAATTTTGGCAAAACATTTACAAATTAGAATAGCCTGATTGGACAGGAAGTATAGCATAGCAGTTAAAAGGCAAACTCCAAAGTGAGAAAATCAGAATTTATATTGGACATTTGGGGTGTTATGTCTGTAAGAATTTGTGCAGGTTATTACATTACTTGCCTCAATTTCCATGTATGCAAAATGGGCATATTAACAGTACCTGCTTGCAGGATTGTTGTGAAGATTAAATGAATTAATTCATGTTGACCACTTAGAATAATGCTTGAATGTAATGTAGTGCTGATTATGTTGGAATTAGTATTTTCATCATATTGTTTTGACTGTAGGCACAATGCATTGGGCCATCTGGCATATCAAAGGAGATGGTGCCTTGGAAAGTGAGGTCAGAGAGGATGTGGAATTGGAAATGAATCACTGGTATTTAAGAAGAAACACAGAGTGGGGCCAAGGTGGTGAGGGGTTGAGGAACATGTCATGGTGGACGGCTCCAAAGCCAGAGTGGAGAGTCATAATTGGACTTTCTGACAATCAACATGGCCTGTCAGGGGAGGCTGCAGGAAGAGGGGATTCCCAAAACCCCTGTCTTGATTCTTCCTGCATTTCTGGTATTCCCTTAGAATGGTAAAGTGAAGTGGCGGGTGGAATCAAAGGAGGGGGAGCGCTGGCAGAGAAAGAGAAACAGTGCTTTAACTGTGACTGGATAATGCTATTCAGTAGGAGGAGTGTATAAAATATTCCCATTAAAAAATAGAGAAGCTGAGAATCTAAGAAGTAATTTGAAATAAAGCTGAAGATAGAGTTGAACATCCAGATGAAATGGCAAAATTCTATCAGCCATTTGATGTTTCTGAATATCTTGGTGTCTAGCATTGTGTAGGTAAACTATCCAGCTGCTTGTCTAAATTCTCCATTTTTCATCCAGATGTTTCCATTTCTTATTGTACATGGATATATTTAATAATATTTATAGTTTAATTAGGCATTTATGAAAGCAATTATGAAGTTTGATTGGATATTCATAGTTTTGAAACTATAAAGAATGGCATAAAATGTTTGTACTGCTATAATAAAATTCTATTTTTATTTTGCAAAGATGTACTTGATTTTTCAATAGAGGAAAGAACTTTAAAAATTCAGTGTAATAACAAATTTGACGCATCTGTTCTTCCTGCACAGAATACAAGACTTGTGGGGCTGACATGGGCCTTAGGTCACAGAGTGCTTATAAAAGAGGACCACTTCCATGAGACAAAGAGATCAGGATAGAAGTCGTTTAAGATTTATACTGAGCTGAAAGCTGCCTTCCTGAAGGTTTTGCCAATGAAGACTTTCTCAGATTTTTGGAATTGTTGCTCAGAATCTATTTTCATCACTCTCCATCAGGCCAATGCTTTAACTATTTAGAAACAACTCTCGTGTCTCTCCTGACTTCTCCCTTGCACATTCAATGTATCTTCTTTTTCTTACATCATTCTTCATATAATCTGGTATTGAAACTCTCCTCTACCCTAATCTCAGTCTCCTGTATATACAGTTCTGTATTTTAATTTCCTTTGTAAACAGTAACACTGGTAACTAAATCTGATACTCTCCCTGGAGTCTGACCAGGTCAGAAGACAATGAGACTATTACATTTCTTATTTTGGGCATTATTGATATGCATGCAGCCCACGTATTCAACAGTGCTTTTGAAGTTACATTTCCCTGCTGATTTCTATTATTTGATGGTTAACTGAAACAGCTAGATTTTTAAAAATGTGAGTGGCTCTCTTTTTATCTCCTTCACCCTGTTTGGAGGCTTTGACTTTGCAGCACTACTGAAAACATGACATTACTTTTCTCCCTATTGAGTTTTATTTTGTAAGCTCTGTGTATCATTCTGCCTGTTCAGAAGTTTGAGTCTGTGTCTAGTATGCTACCTATCTTTTCCATATTTGAGTCAGTTGAAAACTCAGAAAGCCTGGTTTTAGTGTATTTATTTAAGTATTTGATTAGAATTTGAATAAAACAGTGATAGACCTTTAGTATGTCCTTGGAGATATCTCTCCTGGCTGATAACAGACAGTGAGAACCTTTGAACCATTCCTTGAATGCAACCCCTGGAGGCTATCTGTGTTTATTTAGAATCTGAGGAACATCTTTGGGAATAAACAGGTTTTATTTTGGAGTTTACAATTTGAGCACCTTAAGGGTTTCATTTATTGCTAAGAATTAGCATCTAATTAATTTGTTAAAATGTTTCAACAACAGCAAAGTAGGTAAAGAAAAAAAAGCAAAAAAAAAAATTGGTTGTTGCTACATGCAAGAAGTGAAGTTGAATTGTGCCCTGATTAATTGATTAAGGATGGTTCCCGTGGTGAATAATTATGTTCAATAACTGTCAATATAATTTGCAATCAATTATCACTTATAAAACCAGCCTATAGCAAACTCAGTTTTACATGCATCCTAATGCAACTGCCACATTAGGAAGCATGGCTTTCTATTTCTTTCATAATGTCCTTTGTTCAACAAATCATAATTGAAAGCTTTCACTTTATATCCAACAAGGTATCTCCCTTCCACTTTCAGAAGTTGCCTTAAAGCTTGTTTTTTCTTTTTTCTAGAAAGTCCACTGTGATTAGTGGCTGTGGTCAGGAGTTAACCAGCCTGTGACAGATTGAATTTCTCACTATTCTTCACTCTCCTGTAGGGGGATTATACATCCATATCTTTGCCATGGCCTCATGGTGGGTGAAGAATAGTTTCCTATCCTTTGACTTTGGGGTTTTGGCATGTGACTTGCTTTGGCCAATGGGATGTTAGCAGACATGCCTTAGCAGAGGACTGAAATGTGCTTAAGTAGATGGGCTTGCCCTGTTGGAGATCACCACAAGAAGAGCTTCCCCAGGTACCTGCTACTCTTTCAGCCTAGACCTCAGAATGAACACACATGGAACAGACCTGAGCCCAATCTGCAGCAGAGTCAGGTCCAGTCAGACCCTCAATCTGAAGCAAAGTTGCCTACTGAGCCTAGCTTAGATGAGTTGAATCCTAGCTGACTTGCAGACCTATGAGCATGGGAATAGATGTTTATTCTTGCATGCCAGTGAGTTTTGGGGTTGATTTGTTTGTTTACACAGCCTTTTCCTATTAAGTACTATTTCTTAATTCAATAGGGAAATTTGTTGTTTATACTATTGCTTAAGTTTAGTAATAATTCATCTAGTCAAAATTTAGCTGCCAGGAACCTTACTTATCTATGGTGTAGGCAAGAACACAGAAGAGAGGACTATAGCTATAACCAGTGGCCCAAATAGATATAATGTTCACACACTAATACTCATATTTATTCCTAGGAGAATTCTTCTTCAGACACTCAGGTATACGTATTCTAGTCCTTACATTCAATATAAAATCTTTGCTAGGTTGGTTTCCTCATCAGAAAAATGTAAAAGTGAGATAAAATCTGTTCCAGCAGGTACATGAAAGGAAATACAGACAGCCTATGGCTAGATAGCAAGTGGGAAAACCTGCCAAGTATAATGGTCTGGGATTTTTAGTGTGGAACCAGGAACCCACATACTTCTGGAGTTTCTGAGAGCATTGCTGTTATACAGCATGACCCAAAGCTGAGGTTCATAAAGATGCATACTCTTGGGGCATAAGACAGCAAGCTAGGGGGTATAGAAAATATAGGACTCATGTGAACACCTTCCTGAAATGTCTTTTTTTTTCCAGCTTTATGATAAACTGGAATAGCAAGTCCTGGTTTTTCCTTTTTTTAAATGTACTAGTAGGCTAAAAGGGGAGGAACCCTCCCCCCTTTTTTTTGGTCAAGTAAGCACATTTCTCAACATCATTTGATAAAGGAAGGCTTTTAAAAATATTAGCTAAATAAAAGGAATGTAAACTTCCTAAAAGAGGTCATTTGGCAAAGTTTCAGTTTGAACCAGTATTAGGGAACCATTGATTTAAATTATTAACCTCACTCTTCAACAAACAAACATATAGTATTAAATACAAAATTTAGATAATATTTTAAGATAAAAGTGGGGCATTTCATGACTCTTCTCTTGGAGATGGATGTTGTCTCTTTTTCTGCTGGTAGCAGAAGTTGTCTAGAAAAATTTGAGAGATTTTGTTCTGTTATTAAATCAAGCTGATGTTAGCCTATTTAAGAAAGCAGGAAAATATATTATACATGAAATGTATATTATAAATTTATATGAATGAATGTAGAAATCTTTCCTCAAATGGTTAAAATATAAAAGACGATGACACTTTAAATTTAGGAGTAAACTGTTATTTACCTGGAAATGTAACTATGGAGTCTCATTTGTTACCCATGTATTCTAGATAGCTGAATCTCTATTGTATATCAATCAAGCAAATCTTACCTTTTCCAGGAAACTTCTAGTGGGATATAGCAGTAAGTTGATTCATGGTGATTCTTAGAGCCAAAAAATGTGAGCTTGTGTCCATGTCTAATCTCTATGTGGAAAGAAGAGAACATAGCATACATGAAGAATTCTGAGGGCCAACTCATCTTTCCTTCAAGCATCCTTCCTGGCTTGCAATTTCCTCCACTGGTGTGGTTACTAGGACTTTTACAATGAAATACCATGCAAGGTAAGCCACACAGGGCACCAATGTTTTCTACCATGTGCTAGGAAGGATGAGAGACACAGACATGCATTACTCGTGTCTTAAAGAGTTTGTAATGTAGATGGAGAGAGAGGGTAGATAAGAGACACTAAAACAAAATAATAAAGATAAGGCAGTTGTTAATTAATAACTAAACTATGTGTTCTCATTTCCAAGAATTGTAGAAAGTTTGAAGAGGAGAGATCTCACAGGCCTGGAGTAGGAGGAAGGTTTCAGAGTCTGAAGATTAGGCCTTGATGGAGGGAGTGATTTTAGGGAGTGGACAGAAGCAGAGAGATCATCCCAGTACCTTGTCACATTGTTAGTTGGAGACCTGAATGGCAGAAACCCAACAGGAGCAGTGGAAAATAACTTGTAATGGTTAGCATTGTGCCAGGATCTCAAGGGCACCAGAATTAGAATTAAAACAGGAGGAAATGGAATGCTTTGAGTAAATAAGTGACCTGATGATGAGAAAGGTTGATGTGAAGATAGGAATGACGAGAGGGCATAGTGAAATATATATGTGAACCACTTTTTAACCCAGAGGTTCTTCATTAATTTGGACAACTTAAGGGTACCCTGAGGAGATGAGATCAAGAGCTTCAGATTACGAGACTCTCAAGCTGCTAGCTGCGCTAAGAGGGCTTCTGAGGAGATGAGAGCAAACATAGGTAAGCTTCCTATGTTTTGGGAAAAGGATGTGGCGATTTGAGGTTGGGTAAATGTCCTAAGGATGATGGGACACTGGAGCGACTAATGCCACTTCACAATTTGACTTTAGGCATTTTGGGAGGTGCATTTGGTAAACAGTTTCAGGGGTCCTGAACAAGCCCTGGGCTCTTAGGAAAGCCAATCCCTCCTGCCTCCAGAAAATTAGAAAGGGACAATGCTAGGTCTTTTGTCTTTTAAAAGAAAGATAATCAGTCCATGGTGGTAAAAACAATGGCTATTGGGGATAGTCTTGCATACCTGCAGCAAAATTCTCCAACTCTAAGATCACTGTGGAAAGCAGAAATGTACTTTTATGGGGCACTTTCTATGTTATTTCATTTAATCAAATACAAATGTCAACCCTGTGAAGTAAATATTGCTAGTTTCATTTAACACACCAGGAGGTGAATGTTCAGTAAAGGTTACATGATGATAAAAGCAAAACCAGGACTGCCATGCTAGTCTTCTGACCACAGAAATCTTTTCCCTGCTCTGTTCTTTTCTTCTTATAACTTGGAAAGGGGAACAAGCATTTCAGAAGACACAAATTGCTGGAGAGAGTGAAACTATGCATCAGGGAAAATGGCATTTTGTTTAAGAACTCAATGGAAAATAAAAGCAACACATTCTTGGATGTGTGCATTTATGAATTCCTCTTGGTCTCTATACAAGAAGTGCTATTTGAGATGGAAGTTCTCTATACTCAAATATAGAGGACCAAAAAAAAAAAAAGTTTCAATTCTCAATCAAGAACTTACAGACACGAGGCAGGAAAATTGCTTAAACCCGGAGGCAGAGGCTGCAGTGAGCCAAGATAGTACTACTGCATTCTGCCTGCGTGACAGAGTGAGATTCTCTATTTAAAAAAAAAAAAAAAAAAAGAGAGAGAGAGAATACACAGACAATAAGACAGTGTTTTTCATACTGTGTTCAGAGGATGCCAAGCAGCAGGGGAGTGAATGAGATGGGACCATCATGGTATCTGGTACCTCTTGATTTCTCCCATCATAGATGCTCTGCTTTTTAAGAGAAGCATTTATTTTCACATACATGTAAGATTTCCTTTGATAGAGGGTTATACAACTTAAAACAGAGGGCCAGTTTCCAAGTCTAGTTTTTTTCTTTTCCCCCAATTGCCATCAGCTGAGCAACTCAATTGGATTTGTTCTGAAATCAAACTGGCTTTTATGTTTGCTGCTACAAATGATACAAAGCAGAATATGCTATTTTGTAAGTGTAAGAAAATAAGACCAAGACAGTCAAATAATGACTAATATTCTTGCATAACCATTCAAGTGAGAAAAAATCTGACTCCAGCGGAAAAGCAACCATGACAACCTCATACCTAATAGCCACTGCTTTGAGATCTTTTGGGTAAATGGAAGATGAACTTGCTCTCGGAAAAACAAATGGCACATAGAAATAAGTGTTACGCACAGCAAGGACTCAGAGAGCACCTAGAAACATCACTGCTGAGATCCTTTTTTCTCTTGTTATAGATGCTCAATCTGCCACCCAGGCTGGAGGGCAGTGATGTGATCATAGCTCACTGTAGCTTCAAATTCCTGAGCTCAAGTGATCCTCTCACCTCAGCCTCCTAAGTAGCTGGTACTACAGGTGCATGCCATCATGTTTGTATAATTATTATTATTATTATTATTATTTTTGGTAAAGATGAGATCTCATTATGTTGACCAGGCTGGTCTCAGACTCCTGGCCTCAAGCAATTTTCTTGCCTCAGCCTTCCAAAATGCTGGGATTGCAGGCATGAGCCACTGCACGTGGCATCATTGAGATCTTTATGGGAGAGCTTTAGGGATAAAATTCAATAGAAAGTATCTGAACATTTAAAAAGTCCTTGAAATATATTCTTGGTGTGGCTCTCCAAACTAGTTTTATTCCTCTGCTGCCAAAACTCATCAAAATGTTACGAGAATGATAATTTCTCCATAACATCACTAGCTTGGTATTAAGAGTTTAAAAATATTTGTAGCCACAAGTGTTTAAAAAACAACCCAGTTGAAGGAGGTACACCTGCTTTGATCAACTGGTGCCCTGAGTTGCTGGCCTTCATTACGAGAGCATGAAATTGTACAGAGAGGGCCTAGGAAAATTGTCCTGATTTGTGCCATTTTGTGAAAGTTAACAGCTAATCCTTGGGAATCAGGCTTTCCATAGAGGATAGGTTCATTTAAATACGTGTTATAGTTAGCAATCTATGACTGCAGAACAATCTGTGATAATTTGAACTTTTGAATAACCAACCACAGTATAACGTTTGAAAAGCTGTAAAAAAAGACTTCATCACAAAGCACAATTGAAGATGGAGACTTTTATTATTCTGCTCCAAAGTGTTCCATTTTAAACATCCTATAGGTAAATAGAAGTAAATGGTATGTATTTAAATTAGATTTGTTCTCAAACCGGTTTCAACTTGAGCAATTGCTGTAATAAAATTTCCTTCAATATCCTTGTTTTACTGCCATTGGTTTAAAGAAAACCCTAAATCTGAAGCTATTTCTGAAATTGAAGATTGAACGTAATTGATATTAAGTACCATTAAGCTCATTATTGGTCTTGTAAAGATATATTTCTATATTCTCTGGGACAGATATCATCTCCAGGAAAAGAAAGTTCATTTATTATATGTTTCCTCTATTCAATTCTATTCACCAAAATATGTCATGTAATGTGCTAGCCACTGGGTACTGGAAAAAATGAGGAATAAAGTGGTTTCTTCAAGAAGCTAGGCCTAGAGGTGGGTGGCATATGTCCACGTTCACAAGTAAGAATGTTACTATAATAGAGGCACACATAATATAAGTGCTTGGAAACACAAATGCTAAGTTAATAATTCTGCAGTCACAGTAGGGGAAAAGGCAGAAAAAAGGTCAGGGAAACCAATAAGAAATAGCATGTCAGCTGGGCCTTAATTGATAAATAGGAGTTTGTCAGGTAGGTAAGGGGGAAAAGGGGTTACAGAAAATGGGAAGAGTCTGTCCAAAGGACTGAAGTTCTGAAAAATCAGGACATGGTAGGAAATCTGCTGTGCTTAGAGATATGGCCACACACATGGGGAGAGGCTGCACAGGAGACTGGAAATCTTAACCAGGCAGACCGCAAACTGCATAGGTATTTGTTCATTGTGGATATTGGGCTACAGTGTGCTTTTACTCAAAATTCTATACTCATTAGACAGGTTCTCACTTCACTGCCTCTGTAAAGAATTGCATTTCATTTCTTCTAAGAATGTATACAAAAGGAAAAGAAAGATTTTTTAAAAGGAATTCCAACACATTTATTTCCAACAACATTCATTTGTATTTGATTTTCTAAAAGAAACAGACATTCACTGTATGGATCTGTAGAAATGAGTGTGATTTTACTAAAATATTTATTTCTACAGAACCATATCATTTCTATCAGATCTTTCCTATTCGACAATAAAAAGTCCTTAAAATGAATGACAAGCCAATGGTATAGTATTATCTCCAATAGGGATTCTTAGATATTGTTTGTCAGTGTTTGAATAGTGCATTTTTGCATGGGAACGAGCAAATTGTGGGCTCTTAACAAAAAGCATCTCAGAGAATTCTTTTGATGATGATGAATTTTATCTTTGCATACGAGGTTATGCTGGGTGATTTCTAGTGCATCTCTCTCTCTCTCTCTCTGACTCCCTGTCTCCTCTCCCCCCACCTCACTACCTCTCTGCTTGTATACAGGGTAACCACAAAGTCTGGAAACATAATAACATTATTTTATATGTATTTTACTATTAACCAATAATTTATTAACCTATGTCTCCAGACTTAGTGGCTAGCCTACAGTTCTAAACTGACTGATGTTGAGATTAGTCAAATATATTTTGATAAAATGAGATGCTTAAAAGTGATTGGTTCTATTTAAGTAGGGTTTACTTTGCTGGATCTGCTTGTCATTTTTGGGGCCTATTTTAGATAAGCTGATATTTCTATCAGAAAGCAGCTATATTTAGTGCTCTATCTGTGTGGGTTCATAAAGGGACAACTGAATTAAAATGAACAGTTCATGGTAGACCTGGCCAAAATGGATATAAAATGGGATGATAGAAGCTAAGGTGGAGGCCATGAAAGACTGATGTCTACATATGGAGACTGCTTGACTCTGCACAGAATATTTCAGCTATATATCTAAGGGTAAGAGTTATATATCACTGTTGGCTATTCCATACTCTTCTGGCCCTGAACTAGAATACTTTGGAAAGTGTATGTTGAGCCTCTCTTAGGGTCCTGAATATGGCTGTGCGTCTCAGTAAGGAGTTGCTAAGATGTTTCTCCTTTCCTACCCAAGGTCCTCCAAGTCAGGCCACCAATAGCTTACATGATAACTTTATGAAAACTGGGAAAAAGTTTCCCCATCTGATAGGATTTGGCTTTGTGTCCCTACGCAAATCTCATTTTATAGCTCCCAGAATTTTCATGTGTTTTGGGAGGGATCCAGTGGGAGGTAATTGAATCATGGGGACAGGTCTTTCTCATGCTGTTCTTGTGATAGCGAATAAGTCTCATGAGATCTGATGGTGTTATAAGGGGGAGTTTCCCTGCACAAGCTCTCTCTTTGCCTGCTGCCATCTATGTAAGATGTGACTTGCTCCTCCTTGCTTTCTGCCATGATTGTAAGGCTTCTCCAGCCAAGTGGAACTGTAAGTCCAATTAAATATATATATATATATATATATATATATATATATATATATTTTTTTTTTTTTGGTAAATTGCCTAGTCTCAGATATGTCTTTGTCAGCAGCATGAAAATGGACTAATACACTGTCTTCTCTATGGTCCTGGGGGCAAGGATTAGGGATGGAGCACAAAAGGGATTTTAGGCACTTTGTCCGGAAAACAATCTGCCTAATTACATATGATGGCTCCATCTCCATTGTCTAGTGCCAGGCATCTGTGGGGTATTAACACTTAAGGGAGAATCCCACTGTCTACTTTTGGTTTAATATTTACATACTTATATAGATAATTAGAATACTTTCTATGAATACTTGATATGATTATAGTATATATACTAAAACTTAATGTGGAGGTAGCATTTCAAGCTTTCTAAATTTTTCTAACTTCCTTTGTTTCATTTATGACAAACTTTAGTTTTGAAAAAACTTTAGAAGATTTCACCCCATCTGTTTCTGATATTGATTATTCTAAACCAGAAAAGAGAGTGTGAATTTATAAAATATCTGGGTCAGTAAAGCAGATGGTCATGAGTGTCTATAGAAATTCACTTAACATCCACAAGTCCAGAGGATGCAGAGTTATCTTGCTGCTCAGTTGAGATGAGAGAGAGAAAATGTGTTCAGAAAGTCATATAACAACATCACTTCCAGGTTTACTTATGCTTCATAATTATTTACTCTTTGTGGTAGGAAGAAAAAGGGACTCTCAAAGATGTCCACATTTGAATCTCTGGAACCTATGAATATGTTACTTTATATGGCAAAAGGAACTATGCAGATGTGAGAAAAATTGAGGACATTGAGATGGGGAGATCGTCCTGGATTATTTGAGTAGGCCCAAGTTAATCAAATGAGTTCTTAAAAGAACCTTCCCTCTGAGATGAGAGTCAGAGGGAGATGTGCCTATGAAGAATGGTCAGAGGGCAATTCAAAGTTGCCGGCTTTGAATATGGAAGAAGGGGCCATGAGCCAAGAAATATGGTTGATTTCTAGGAGCTCTTACAGCCAAGAAAACATATTATCCTCTAGACCCTCCAGAAGAAATCTAGCCTCACTGATGCCTTAATTTTAGCCCTGAAAGACCCATTTCAGAGCTCTGACCTACAGAACCATAAGATCATAAGTGTGTAGTGTTTTAAGCCACTAAATTTGTGGTTATTTATTATAGCAGTAACAGAAGATCAATACATGCTTTACGAATGTAATACTAAATTACATATTGCAGGCTTATGTTTGTCTTAGGTCAGCTTGCTCTTTATTTTTAGAGATAGCACCTTGCTCTGTCACCAGGCTAGAGTGCAGCAGTGTGATGATAGAAAGCTCACAGGAACTTCAAATTCCTGGGCCTAATCCATCTTTCCATCAATGTCTCCCATGTAGCTAGGACTGGATGCATTTGTCAGCACACCTGGCTAATCTTTTTTGGCCTTTCTTTTTGTAGAGATGCGGTCTCACTATTTTTCCCAGGCTGATCTCAAACTCCTGTGCTCAGGCAATCCTCCTGTATTGGCCTTGCCAAAGTTCTGGGATTACAAGTACAAGCCAGGTGTGGTGGCTTATATCTGTGATCCCAGAACTTTGGCAGGGCCAATACAGAAGAATTTCAAAGACTTTCAAAGACTTTCTGTGGCACTTAGTTTTTAAAATTAAAACAATATACTTTGAACATCTGTGCATCAAAGGACCTTACCAACAGAGTGAAAGGTAATTGATGACCTGGGAGAAAATATTTGAAGATTATATATCTTATAAGGGATTAATATCCAGAATACATAAAGAACTCCTACAAATCAACAACAAAACACCAAGCAACTTGATTTAAAAATAGGCAAAGAATTGAACAGAGATTTCTCTAAAGAATATATACAAATTGCCAATATACACATAAAAAGATGGTCAATGTCACTAATCAATAGGGAAAGCCAAATCAAAATCTCAATGCAAGTCAAAATAACTTCATACCCATTAGGATGGCTATTACTAAGAAAACAGAAAATAAAACTGTTAGTAAGAATGGATATGAAGTTGCTTTGAAGTTATTCCAATACATTGTTGGTGGGAATGTAAAATAGTGCACTTGCTGTGGAAAACAGTATGATGATTCATCAAAACATTAAACAGAATTACTTTATGATCTAGCATTTTCTCTTCTGGGTATATCCCAGAAGAGAAAGCAGAGCCACAAACAGACATCTGTATACTCATGTTTATAGCAGCAGTATCACAATAGGCAATGTTGGAAACAAACAAAATATCCATTGACAGATGAATGGTAAACAATACATGTTCTATACATACAATGGAATATTATTCAGCCTTAAAAAGGAACGAAATTGGGGATCCCGCATCGAAGATGGCCAAATAGGAACAGTTCCAGTCTGCAGCTCCCAGTGAGATCAATACAGAAGGTGAGTGATTTCTGCATTTCTAATTGAGGTACCTGGCTCGCCCACTGGGACTGGTTAGACGGTGGGTGCAGCCCACAGAGGGTGAGCCGAAGCAGGCTAGGGGGTCATCTCACCTGAGAAGCGTCAGGAGGTCGGGGAACTCCTTCTGCTAGCCAAAGGAAGCCATGAGGGGTTGTGCCATGAGGGATGGAACTATCTGGCTTGGATACTATGCTTTTCCCATGGTCTTTGCAAACCACAGACCAGGAGATTCCCTTAGGTGCCTATGCCACCAGGCCCCTGGGTTTCAAGCATAGAACTGGGCAGCTGTTTGGGAAGGCACTAAGCTAGCTACAGGAGTTTTTTTTTCATACCTTGTGGCACATGGAATGCCAGCGAGACAGATCCATTCACTCCCCTGGAAAGGGGGCTGAAGCTGGGGAGCCAAGTGGTCTAGCTCAGTGGATTCTACCCCATGGAGCCCAGCAAGCTAAGATCCACTCGCTTGAAATCTTGCTGCCAGCACAGCAGTCTGAAGTCAACCTGGGATGCTTGAGCTTGGTGGGGAGAGGGACATCCACCATTACTGAGGTGTGAGTAGGCGGTTTTCTCCTCACAGTGTAAACAAAGCTGCTGGGAAGTTTGAACTGGATGGAGCACACCACAGCTCAGCAAAGCTGCTGTAGCCACATTGCCTCTCTAGATTCCTTCTCCCTGGGCAGGGCATTTCTGAAAAAACGCAGCAGCCCCAGTCAGGGGTTATAGATAAAACTCCCATCTGCTTGGGACAAAGCACCTGGGGGAAGGGGTGGTTGTGGGCACAGCTTCAGGGGACTTAAATGTTTCTGCCTGTCAGCTCTGAAGAGAGCAGCACATTTCCCAGCACAGCACTTGAGGTCTGCTAAGGGACAGACTGCCTCCTCAAGTGGGTCCCTGACTACTGTGCCTTCTGACTGAGAGACACGTCCCAGCCTGGTTCAACAGACACTTCATACAAGAGAGCTCCAGCTGGCATCTTACAGGTGCCCCTCTGGGATGAAGCTTCCAGAGGAAGGAACAGGCAGCAATCTTTGCTGTTCTGCAGCCTCCGGTGGTGATACCCAGGCAAACAGGATCTGGAGTGAACCTCCAGCAAACTCCAGCAGATCTGCAGCAGAGAGACCTGATTGTTACAAGGAAAATTAACAAACAGAAAGGAATAGGATCAACATTGACAAAAAGGACATCCACACAGAAACCCCATCCAAAGGACACGAACATCAAAGACTAAAGGTAGATAAATCCATGAAGATGAGGTAAAACCAGCACAAAAAGGCTGAAAACTCCAAAAACAAGAATGCCTCTTCTCCTCAAAAGGATGACAACTCCTCACCAGCAAGGGAACAAAACTGGATGGAGAATGAGTTTGACAAATTGACAGAAGTAGGCTTCAGAAGGTGGGTAATAACAAACTCTTCTGAGCTAAAGGAACATGTTCTAACCCAATGTAGGAAAGCTAAGAACCTTGAAAAATGGTTAGAGGAACTACTAACTAGAATAACCAGTTTAGAGAAGACATAAATGACCTGTTGGAGTTGAAAAACACAGCACAAGAACTTCCTGAATAATACACAAGTATCAATAGCTGAATTGATCAAGCAGAAGAAAGGATATCAGAGATTGAAAATCAACTTAATGAAATAAAGCATGAAGGTAAGATTAGAGAGAAAAGAATTAAAAGGAACAAACAAAGCCTCCAAGAAATATGGGACTATGTGAAAAGACCAAACCTACCTTTGATTTGTGTACCTGAAAGTGACAAGGAGAATGGAACCAAGTTGGAAAACATTCTTCAAGATACTACCCAGAAGGATGTCCCCAATCTGGCAAGACAGGCCAACATTCAAATTCAAGAAATACAGAGAACACCGCAAAGATACTCCTCGAGAAGAGCAACCCCAAGACACATAATCAGCAGATTCACCAAGGTTGAAATGAAGAAAAAAATGTTAAAGGCAGTCAGAGAGAAAGGTCGGGTTACCCACAAAGCGAAACTCATCAGACTAACACCAGCTCTCTCTGCAAAAACCCTACAAGCCAGAAGAGAGTGGGGGCCAATATTCAACATTCTTAAAGAAAAGAATTTTCAACCCAGAATTTCATATCCAGCCAAACTAAGATTCATAAGTGATGGAGAAATAAATTATTTACAAACAAGCAAATGCTGAGAGATTTTGTCACTACCAGGCCTGCCTTACAAGAGCTCCTGAAGGAAGCGCTAAATATGGAAAGAAAAAACCAGTACCAGC
This sequence comes from Sapajus apella, assembly GCF_009761245.1. Lineage (NCBI taxonomy): Eukaryota > Metazoa > Chordata > Mammalia > Primates > Cebidae > Sapajus > Sapajus apella. Next base: position 12,572,871 of record NW_022436990.1, read on the forward strand.
CACTGCAAAAACATACCAAATTGTAAAGACCATGAACACTATGAAGAAACCATATCAACTAACAGGCAAAATAACCAGCTAGCATCATAATGACGTGATCAAATTCACACATAATGACATGATCAAATTCACACATAACAATATTAACCTTAAATGTAAACAGGCTAAATGCCCCAATTAAAAGACACAGACTGGCAAATTGGATAAAGTCAAGACCCATCAATGTACTGTGTTCAGGAAATCCATCTCACATGCAAAGACAGACATAAGCTTAAAATAAAGTGATGGAGGAATATTTACCAAGCAAATGGAAAGCAAAAAAAAAAAAAAAAAAAAAAAAGCTGACTACCTGACTTCAAACTATATTACAACTATATTACTGTACTCAAAGCAGCAGCATGGTACCAAAACAGAGATATATACCAATGGAACAGAATAGAGGCCTCAGAAATAATGCCATACACCTGCACCCATCTGATCTTTGACAAACCTGACAAAAACAAGCAATGGGGAAAGGATTTCCTATTTAATAAATGGTTTTGGGAAATCTGGCTAGCCATATGCAGAAGCCTGAAACTGGATCCCTTCCTTACACTTTATATAAAATTTAACTCTAGATGGATTAAAGATTTAAACACGAGGCCTAACACCATAAAAACCCTAGAAGAAAACCTAGGCAATACCATTCAGGACATAGGTATGGGCAAGGACTTCATGACTAAAACACCACAAGCAATGGCAACAAAAGCCAAAATAGACAAATGGGATCTAATTAAACTTAAGAGCTTCTGCACAGCAAATGAAACTATCAATAGAGTGAATTGGCAACCAACAGAATAGGAAAAATTTTTTGCAACCTACCCTTCTGACGAAGGGCTAATATCTAGAATCTACAAAGAACTTAAACAAATTTACAAGAAAAAAACCCCATCAAAAAGTGGACAAAGGATATGAACAGACACTTTTCAAAAGAAGACATTTATGCAGCCAATAAACGTATGAAAAAAAGCTCATCATCACTGGTGATTAGAGAAATGCAAATCAAAACCTCATTGAGATACCACCTCATGCCAGTTAGAACGGTGATCATTAAAAAATCAGGAGACAACAGATGCTGGAGAGGATGTGGAGAAATAGGAACACTTTTACACAGTTGGTGGGAGTGTAAATTAATTCAACCATTGTGGAAGACAGTGTGGTGATTCATCAAGGATCTAGAACTAGAAATACCATTTGACCCAGCAATTTCATTACTGGCTATATACCCAAAGGATCATATATCATTTTGTTATAAAGACACATGCACATGTATGTTTATTGCGGCACTGTTCATAATAGCAAAGACTTGGAACCAACCCAAATGCTCATCAATGATAGACTGGATGAAAATCTGGCACATGTGCATCATGGAATACTATACAGCCATAAAAAGGATGAGTTTATATCCTTTGCAGGGACATGGATGAAACTAGTAACCATTATTCTCAGCAAACTGACACAAGAACAGAAAACCAAACACTGGATGTTCTCACTCATAAGTGGGTGTTGAACAATGAGAACACACAGACACAAGGAGGGTAACATCACACACCGGGGCCTTGGGGGTGGGGGGCTAGAGGAGGAATAGCTGGGGGTGGGGGATTGGGGAGGGATAGCATTAGGAGAAATACCTAATGTAGATGATGGGACAATGGATGCAGCAAACCACCACCATGACACATGTATACCTATGTAACAAACCTGCATGATCTACACATGTACCCTAGAACTTAAAGTATAATAAATAAATTTAAAAAATTGTTATTTTTGCATAGGTATATAAATGATAGAGAAAAGAGGTTAATATTATGAAAAACTAACTTTATTATTTAATTAAACTAAGAAAACCATGCTATAAAAAATAAAAAGTCAAGAAACAATAGATGCTGGAGAGGATATTGAGAAATACAAACGCTTTTACATTGTTGGTGGGAGTGTAAATTAGTTCAACCATTGTGGAAGACAGTGTGGCGATTCCTCAAGGATCTAGAACCAGAAATACCATTTGACCCAGTAATCCCATTACTGGCTATATACCCAAAGGATTATAAATTATTCTACTATAAAGACACATGCACATGTATGTTTATTGCAGCAATCTTCACAACAGCAAAGACTTGGAACCAACTCAAATGCTCATCAATCATAGATTGGATAAAGAAAATGTGGCACATATACACCATGGAGTACTATGCAGCCATAAAAAGAATGAGTTTATGTCCTTTATAGGGACATGGATGAAGCGGGAAGCCGTCTTTCTCAGCAAACTAACACAGGAACAGAAAACTAAACACCACATGTCTTCACTCATAAGTGGGCGCTGAACAATGAGAACACATGGACACAGGGAGGAAACATCACACACTGGGGCCTGTCAGTGGGTGGGGGGCTAGGGGAGGATAGCATTAGGAGAAATACCTAATGTAGATGACTAGTTGATGGGTGCAGCAAACCACCATGGCATGTGTATACCATGTAACAAATCTGCACGTTCTGCACATGTACCCCAGAACTTAAAGTAAAATAAAATAAATAAATAAATAAGAAAAAAAAAGGAATGAAATTTTGACAACTTCTATAACACAGATAAGCCTTGCAGATATTATTCTAGGTGAAATAAACCAGACATGAAAAGACAAATATCCTATGATGCTTACTTCAGAGAGTTACCTGAAGTAGTCAAACTCATAGAGACAAAATGTAGCATGGTGGTGGCCAGGGCCTGAAAGAAGGGGGAATGGGAGTTATTTAATGAGTAAGGAGTTCAGTTTAGAAAGATGAAAAAGTTCTGGAGATTGACAGTGGTGATTATTTCATAGTAATGTAAATGTACTTAATGCTGCTGAGCTGTACGCTTAAAATGGTACATTTTATGTTATGTATATTATGCCAAATTTAAAAAAAAGTAACATTCTTTGAGAACAGAAAACAAAATGAGATTGGTTCAGGCACATATCAGAAATGGTAAGGAAAGCATAAAAATAGAGAAGGGTCTTTGTAGAGCAGTGCTTCTCAGCTAGGGGAGATTTTTATTTCCTAGAAGACATCATGCAATACCTGGAAACTTATTTGGTTGTCACAGTTGAAGGTTGCTACTGGCATCTTGTGGGTAGATGTAGGGATGCTGCTAAACATCCCTGATGAGGTGTACAGAACAGCCCCTGCACAACAAAGAATTATCTAGCCCCAAATTTTAATAGCACCAAGGGTAAGAAACTGTGTTATAGAAATATTGGGTAATGTGCTTGAATAGAGTTAAAGGAACTGATGAGAAGAGTATTTATCTTAAATGGTAAGCCAGGGAGTTTGCAGTGCATGCATTGGGTAATACATTCTTTAAGTTGGGGGAAGGAGGACTTAACGGCGATTGAGAAAGGTCCATCATAGGAGGATGGATGAGATGTAAGGAAAGATTAAAGTTGGGAGACCAAATAGGCAGTGGCTGTGGTAATCTAGTACAGTGTTGAAAAATCTATAATGCTCCATGTCATTTCATATGGCAGACATTGCTATAAGGGCTTCATATATGTTAACTTATATTGTCTTCATAATATTTTTATGCTAAAACCATCATTCTCATTTTAAAGAAGAGGAAATCAGAAACAGAGTAAGTACCAAAGGCCATTAAAGGATGGATGGAGGTAGGCTTTGAACCCAGGAAATCTATGCTTTTTTAACAGATTATAGTTTTTATTTATTATTATTATTTTTTAATGCCTGGATACATCACCTTTTTTCTTGCTTGGAAAATTAGGTTTATGGTTAAGTAGAATGAGGGAATTATCTAGACTTTCCTACCTCCTTTCTACATTAGACTGAGTTTGAGGAAGATGGAGACAGTTGAGAAGATAGCAACCAGTTTTTTGAAGTTTATAAAATTGCTTGCAGGGAAGATTAGATTGAGAGTGGGTGAATTAAATATATAGGTTGGAGGAGGTGAATAATCAGGGAGATATTGCAATTTCTCACCCACAAGCTCTCAAATTCTGACTCTCCAAAAGCTTCAGCAGGCTGTAGATGCCATTTCACTGACATGCATCAAACTTGAAAAACACAATCTAGGCCAGGATTGTCACTCCACCTCCTACTCCCCAGTAACACTCACTCATCCTGAGCACTTCCCACTCAATAATCCTTTCCCATGAAAAGGTAGATGGCCATGCCCTACTGTGATGATCTATGGCCTGTTTAGGTGATGAAGTGGTCTGTGCCACTGAGGAAGGAGGGGGGAGAAAAAGGATTCTTTATTTTATTGAGAGCACATCACACTTGACTCCTTGCCTGCTCTTTATAATTAGTATTGCAGTTTGCAGTAGCTCTGAAGATCCAGGAAAGGCTGAAAAGCTTCTGGCCCAATTAGTGTTTGCTCCTGAAGAGATTTAAGATGTAAAGATCAGTTGTTTTAGTCTTAATTCTTTTACTAATAAATTCTGTAATCTTGGACAATATTACCATATTCATCATTATTGCACTGCCTGCTTTTTCATGAAACATCTTTTGATATTCATATCAGGCTGCAAGAGAAGGCAAAGCAGATAATATTAGCAGTTTTTTTCCAATAAGAAAAACTTATGTTCTGAAAGGATACATGATCTGCTTAGGGTCATTAGCTAGGAGGTAGCAAGCCTGGACCATGAGTGTGATTTCACTCACTTCAAATTCATATGTTTTGGTATCGCTGCTTCTCTAACCCTAGGGTGCACGAGAGTCACCTAAAGAGTTTATTAATGCACAGATTCCTGGTATCAATTTCTGGGCAGAGCATCTGTATTATTACAGAATGATACTATGGTATCTATTACTATAATATTTCTATTATTATACTAATAATATAGTATGGAGATAGCAACTCTATACTAGCTTAGTAGACCCAGGGTGGGATCTGAGAATTTGCATATTAATGATGCTGAAGTGCAGTTCATTTTCAAAGTGACACTGCTTTATGCTATATTGATGTACCTCTTTGTACCTCAGTTTCCTTATCTGTTAAAGACAGATGATAATAACCAGCTGTATTCATTTTTGGGATTACTATTGGGACTGTGGTGAATTAAAAAATGGGTACAAGTACTCTGCAGCTCCTCCAAGCAGGAGGAATAATTCATCTCCTTGCCTCTTGAATTTGGGCTGGTCTGGTGACTTGTTCTAACGAATAAAATACGGTAGATGTGACATTTGACTTCCAAGCAAGACCTCAAGTAGCCTGGTAGCTTCCACTCTTGCCCTTGTGGAACCCTGAACCACCACGCAGAGGCCCAGGTAAGAGCTTGTGGTGACAGAAACCTGGCTAACTACCTAGGCATGTGAGTGAGACTCTCCAGAATCTTCTTGCAGTTAATTGAGGCTGCATGAGTGAGACTGTGAGAAAGAATAAATTGTTGTGTTAAGCCACTAGATTTTGGAAGGGTTTGTTATATAGCAATAGATAGCTCAAATGAAGATAAAATGAATAATGATTATGAAAATATTTTGAAATTACAGTAGCACAAATTCTCTAAGAATAAAGCTTTTTCATAATAATAAAACCAACTGTGCTAAAAATTAACAATGCAGACCAAAGATTTAAAATCAATTTTAAAAATAGAATAAACATTGAATAAAAAAGAAATCTATGAATACATAGTGATAAAATAGATAAATGAGTGAATGAATGGGAGATTAGAGGACTCTTCTGTCAACTAAGTATAGAGGGAGAAGTGGAGTTGGAAAATCAGCATTTTGCAACCATATGATAAAGATTGGTTAGAGCAAGTCACCCATATATGCTAAATCTATGGGGAAAGTATGATGAAGATGATATTTGCTTGGTCTCAATGTATTTTCCCATGAATTGTTACGAATTACAAAAGAAAAATCCTTAATTTTACAGAAGAAAGACCTTACAATACCATGACTGGGGAATCAAAATCACCTATGAGGGCAGATGGATATTTTGTGCTTCTAGATGTGATACCATGAGAAGGCTAAAATCATTACTGGGGATGTGTCACCTGAATCTACTCTTGAGGAAACAGATCAACGCAAATTGAGGATATTCATGAAATAACTTGCTTATGTTCTTCAAAAATTAAAATATCATGAAAAATATAGAAAAGCTGAGAAATTGCTCCAGACAAAGGGAGACTAAAGAGACATGGCAACTAAACACAATACAGATCTTAACTGGATCCTGTACCTGAGGTGGAAAAATGACATAAGGGACCTTATGAGAACATTAAAAAAGATTGGAATATAGACTGCAGATCAGGTAAAAAATATAGTATCAACACTAAACTCTAAATTTGATCACTGTTCTGTGGTAACATAAAACAAATATCTTGGTCTTAGAAAATGCACATTCATTTATTTAGGAGTGAAGGGTCATGCTGTAGCAATATACTCTCCAATAGTTTAGAAAAATAAATTGCATGCACATACATGAGACAGAGTGAGAGATGATAAAGCCAAAAAAAAAAAAAAAAACAAATGGGGAAAAATGTTAAAAATTAATGCATCTCGATAAAGAATAGATGAGAGTTCTTCCAGCTATTCTTGCAACTTTTTCGTGAGTTTGAAAATGTTTTGAAACAAAAAGCCATGGAAATGTATAGGTGGATATATTTTTGATCTTCAAGTGAAGATGAACTTTGTGAACTTAGTAAAAGGAAGAAACAATAAATTCGTAATAGATTTGATCACATTAAAAAGCAGTAAAATAATTAACAAAATTAAAAGGCACAATATAGTCTAGGAAAATATTTACAACAAAAATAACACAAAAAGAAAATGATTTAAGTTGTAAATATGAGGAGTTCATATAAATTATGGTAGGTAAACAAAGAAAGATATTCAAAAAATCAAAGAAAAATACTAACCAGTGTTAGAACATTTATTCTTACAAGTAATACAAAAATGCAAATGAAAAAGATACATGCCTTTGCACTCATGAAATTAGCAAAGATGGAAAATGATAATACTCAATGCTATTAATGATGTAGCATGGTGAGCACTTACAGTAGTAACTGTAAATCTGCATAATTTGGAAAGCAATTTTGCAGTACATATAAAGAATTTTAAAAGTGCTTTTACTCTTGATCCAGGATTAAATTCTAGAAATTCATCTTATGGAAAGAATTGAAAATCTAAACAATAATTTATACACAAAAATGTTCTTTGTAGCATTGTTTATGTTATTTAAAATTTTAATAGTCCAGGAGGAAGTTAAGTAAATTAGGCTCACATGATGTTTGTAAAAACTTTTCAATAACATGGGGCTGTAATGGTTAATACTGAGTGTCACTTTATTGGATTGAAGATGCAAAGTATTGTTCCTGGGTATGTCTGTCAGGGTGCTGCCAAAGGAGATTAACATTTGAGTCAGTGGACTGGGAGAGGCAGACCCACCCTCAATCTGGGTGGGGACCATCTAATCAGCTGCCAGTGTGACCAGAATAAAGCAGGCAGAAGGTGGAAAGAGAAGACTGGCTGAGTCTTCTAGCCATTATCTTTTCCTGTGCTGGATGCTTCCTGTTTTTACACATTGAACTCCAAGTTCTTCAGCTTTTGGACTCTTGGACTTACGCCACTGGTTTACCAGGGCCTCTAGGGTCTTCGGCCACAGATTGAATGCTACACTCTCAGCTTCCCTGCCTTTGAGTTTTTGGGACTCAGGCTGGCTTCCTTGCTCCTCAGCTTGCAGATGGGCTATAGTAAGACTTAGCCTTGTGATCGTGAGAGTCAATACTCCTTAATAAACTCCCTTTCATATATACATCTAGCCCATTAGTCCTGTCCCTCTAGAGAACCTTACTAATATAGGGGCTTACTGTATAATATGTTATTCAAAATGAAAGTACACTCTTAAAAGACTAAATGGGATTAAAACAGAGTATTAGCAATGATCCAATGGTAAGGATCCTAGCAGGTAACAGTTGACATACTCAGTAAGATTTAGCTGAAGAAAGTTTAAAGAAGGGATGATTTATAGAGATGTGGGCAGAGTTACAGGAATCACAAGGCAAAGATAATACATCCAGGATCTTAGCAGCAGAGAGTAGGGCTACCATCCTAGTCTTGAAGTGGCCAAGAGCAGGGATGACTACCAGAGACTGGAAAGAGCTGAAGCTGTGAACAATCTTAACCAGTTCTTTTCCTACACTCTGATGTCCTGAGCTCCCAATTGGGCACATGATATGAGAAACCTTGGTAATGCAGTCCTTAGGGATCAGCCTTCTGGTGTACAGAGCAAGGCAGAGAAGAATGGTGAATGGATCTAGCAATCCAAACAGAAATTAACCAGCACGAGTACTATCTCTGGCTGGAAGATTGTGAATGCTTAGTATTTTCTTTTTACCTCCTAACCTATAAAACTCCTGGCCCTGGCGTGAGCCCCCTTTGCCTATGAGAAGTTGTTGCATAACAAAAGGCATACAGGTTACATATTATTTTCTCTCTCTCAAGCTAGCATTACAAACAATTTTAAATGTAAAATTTATATTAAGGAAGACAGGCTTATATTTTTCTAACCCATTTGTTATGATGTTCTTCACCGTTTAACTTTACCCTCTTAACTCCTCTTTCTTGATTTCCTGTATTGTGTCTTTTTCTTATACTATTTGTACATTTTGTAAGGAAGCTTCTGACAACAACAACAAAAATTCCATGGAGATATCTGTGTTATGAATGGCTGTGACTGCCTAAAGCACTTCACTGTGTAGAAACAAGAGAAGTAACAGCTGTGATTGGGTCAAAGCCAATTAGGACAAGGGTAGGCTACTCCCTATCTTCCCCACATCTGGGGATATGCAGTTCTCAGAATTTCCTGGGTGATCATAGAGTTGGAGAAAGGTTCAATGTAGATGAGAACACTGCTGTCCCATTTTTAGGACCACTGTGACTGTGATGAATGAGTTGTCTAGGACCACTCTTCAAACTGGCCAAATGTTCATGTATCTATAATTTAGAAGCACAGCTATAATACCAAAATCCAAATTCATTTTGGTTGAGCTTAGGAACATAATAATTGAATGCTTTTGTTTGAAATGTGTTGACTTTATAGAAAGTATCTGGAGTGAAGCAAATGACTATATTTTAAAATATGTCTTTTATTAAAATTTTTTTCTCTACAAAAAGCCTCATATTAATTTAATAAGGCAAATTTGATATTTGTAATAGACATTTTGTGTTTGAAGAGCAGTCATATTGAAGGTCTGTAATGATATATCATTTTAGCCTTTATAAGCTGATTTGAAAAAAAAAAGATTTTGAAAGAAAAAGTGTTTTATTCACCCTGAATTTTGAATAACTTCTTTAAGTATAATTTCAAATGATTAAGACAACTTGTTACCTACTAAAAGGTTTGGGTCATGTGTATTTTGACTTAAATTATTTTGCATATTGACATTGATTTTGATCATTTGCGCACTCTTAAGGCATCTCTGTGAATATTATGCAGTAAAACCATTAACAACACAGATTTTAGTTCAGAATGTTGAAATCCATTTAGTTGTTGTATGTGCATTTGGTTCATTGAGAAGTTCAGTCACAATCAACCTGTCATGGCTTATCTACTTGGAGGAGCACTAATTTTCTCCAATGCTTTAACCTGTTTGAGTGTTAAGAGACTGGACCCTGAACTCTCTTTGAACTCACAGTTTCAAGTTGTAGTTCCATTTACTCAGGTACAGTTTAAAAAATATTATTTTGAAGTATAATATTAGATTTTATAAATACTTATTTCCCCCCTTTTCATGTTATCACATATGGTAGTTACTATTCATTGCTATTCATCTAACTCTAATGATTAACTTAAGTAAATGTACCGGCATGGTATGTTTATCAATTAACTCAATCAATTGATAAAATACATTTATAAATAAAATATGTAATTAATAATCATAATTTATGTATTAATGAATGTTCAAACAAAATCAGAATAGATTAAATGACTCATCTGATGGCTTAGTTATCAACATGTTAAAAAAGTAACAACTTAACATCAATTTTTTAAATAAGTAAGTGAAAATAGAGACCTAAAATGAGAATTCAGCTGGTGAAACACAACAATAACTTGTGCTAAGGATGAACTACATGAAGAATGAAGAGAATTAAATATATATATATCACTAACATTTTTTCTTGCAGAAATGGAAATTAACATAAAAACAATGCCATTAATAAAATATGAAATACTTAGGGATAAATCTGATAAAATTTATACAAGACATATACACCAAAAACCACAAAACATTGTTGAAAGCAACTAAAAAATGCCCAAGTCAATGGAGAGATGTATTGTTTTCATGAATCAGAAGATCAATGTTAAGATGTCACTTATTCCTAAATTAATGCATAGATTTAATATAATTATAGTTATAATTCTAGCTGGCTTTTGTACAAATTGACCAGCTTAGAATAGACAATTTTAAAATTTATTTGGAAATGCAAATCATCTAAAATAGCACACACATATACACACACAGAATAACACTGAAAAAGAAAAACAAAGAAGTGCTAACCGTATGATTCAAGAGTTATTATAAAGCTATAATAATCAAGGCAGTGTGGTATTGGTACAAAGATAGAAATACAGCTCAGTGAATCAGAAGTCCACAAACAGATCTGACTAGGTTTGGTCAAGTGATTTTTCACAAATATGCTAAGGAAATGCATTGAAGAAAAGATAATCTTTCTAACATAAGGTGCTAGAACAATTAAATAACCCTATACAAAAGAATGAACTGTCAGCCTGACCTCACGCCATATAAAAATTTGATTCAAAATGAATCATAGTCTTAAATATAAGGTCTAAAATTATAAAAATCCTAAACTAAAACATAGGAAAAAATATTAGTGACTTTGGGTTTGGCACAGACTTTATAAGTACTACACAAAAAGCACAACTACAGAATCAGTAAGTGGGGCCTCATCAAAATCAAGAACTTTTGCTTTTGAAAGATAATGTTTAGGAAATTGCAAAGGCAAGTGAGACAATGGGAGAAAATATTTGAAAAACACTCATCTGACAAAGGACTTGTATCTAGGATATATAAAGAAATCTCACAACTTAATTATAGGAAGACAAACAATCCAATTAAAAGTGGGCAAATGATTTTAACAGATGCTTCATCAAAGAAGAGATACGAATGGCAATTAAACACATAAAAGATGCTCAACATCACAATCATTAAGAAAATGCAAATTAAAACTTTAATAAACACCCAACAAAATGGCTAAAATTAATAGGACTGACCATATTAAGTGCTGAGAATTTGGAGTTACTGGAACTCTCATAGACTGCTCATGTTAATGGCATGGCCATTTTGAAAAACAATTTGGCAATTACTTAGAAAGTAAAATATATACCTAACCATTCTATTTACACAAAAGAAATGAAAACATATGCCTGCACAAAGATTTCCCCATGGATGTTCATAGGAACTTTACTTGTATTAGCCCCAAGCTGGAAACAATCCAAATATCCATCGACAGATAAATAGGTAACTGAAATATGCTATATCTATACAATTAAATGCTATCAAGAAATAAAAATGAATTGACTATTGATACATGTAGCAACATGGATTAATCTCAAAATTATTATGCTGAATAAAAGAAGCCAGACCAAAAAATTTAGATTCTGTTAAAAATTCTGGAAAATGCATATAAATCTATAGGATTAATAAACAGATCTGTAATTGACTATAGACAGGTGACTATGGACAGAGTATGAGGTGGGTGGAATGGATTACAAAGGTTGTGAGGAAACTTTTGGAGGTGATGGATAAATTCCTGATTTTTCATGGTAATGATGTCATAAGTATATACAATAGTCCCCCCTTATCTGTGGTTTTGCTTTCCATAGTTTCAGAGTGGTTTGAAAATATTTTGAGAGAGAGAGAAATCACATTCATATAACTTTTATTACAGTATAGTGTTATAATTGCTTTATTTTACTATTCATTAGTTATCTTTTATTGTGCCTAATTAGTAATTTAAAATTTATCATATATAATATATGTTCAATATAGGAAAACACAGTATATCTATAGGGTTTGGTACCATTCCACAGTTTCAAGCATCCACTGAGGGATTTGGAACATGTTCCTTGCAGATAACAGGAGACTACTGTTATCAACAGTAAATTATACAATAAAACTTATCAAACAATACACCTCAAATATATGCAGTTTATTGCATTATCAATTATAATTTAATAAAACTGAAGAAAAATTACAAAGACCAAAAGGAAAAACATCTTAAAAGGACTGGAAGAATATTTCAACTTTTATGATAAAGATGAGAGCTGAGATGATGTTTGCATTAATAATTTCATACTTGGTAAGTACTTTAGTCTAACTTAGAAAGCATCCAATAAACATAGTTATTATTTTAATTATTAAAAAAAGCTTCAGCCACTTTTAAACTAGGACACAGACCATCTCAGCAAGATGTCAATTCAGAAATGAGCAATAAAACAAAATAGCTTCCAGTCTGTTAACCTGTGTTAGAGGTAGCCAGCTTTTGGGGGACATGAATAGTTGCAAGGATGAACTCTTGACAAGGAAGTGGCACAAGGGATACTGATAGTGTGGTGGCAGTTTTTTCCTCAGACTACCTTCTGGCATGATTTCACTTTAGACCACTAGCCTCTGGTTTGTTTGTTCAGCCTTCCCAACAGTTCTGTAAGTTATTTAATATACTTTAAATATCAATTTCTTGCTTAACATAATGGGTGTGGATTCTGTTGATTGTAACCAAATGACTTGACCAATATAATCCCTAGGGGGGGAAATACAAAAATTAACATTTTAAGAAAAATTTCAAATTTGCTTTCTGTTTTTATTTTTTATTTTGGAAGGGGTGTGGAGAGATTCTTAACTTACTTAGCTAAATAGTTGATTGGCAGCCTAAAATGCATTTATATATTCTGCATCTTCCCACTCTTCACCCCCAGTTTTTCATTATTGCTTTACATGAAAATCTTTATTGGGATTAAAATGGAGGCCTATGGGTAGAACACTCACTGGATTTTCCACGAAAAGATTTTGGAATTTTGGGTTCTTACATTGTAGTGATTTGGGGAGTGGTAGAAAGGTGGTAGAGATATACAAATATAAGTATAAATAATATTAATGATGACACAAATAAATGAACATAAATGATGACAAACTTTGACAGTTTTTCATTGCTGTTTCAGATCATGTTTGATGTGATAGGTCTGTTGAAGATCACATATTAATTTTTATGGAAATGAGTTTTTTTTTGATTGGAAACTTTTCCTTAAAGAGGTAACACGATTTTCAGATAAAATTGTCATTTTAAGGATGATGCCTCTGGGGAACAGGTACTCTTAGTGAAAAGTAGAGCTGTGTATACTGACACAGAAAAGTATCTCTGACAAGTTGTTAAAAGAAAGAAGCAAGATAAAGAGTAATGTGGATGGTATAATCCCATTTGTGTGTGTATATGTATATATAATATGATTATATTATTTATTTATTAGATATGTTGAATCAGAGAGCCTGTGGACTTTGGTGCACCAGGCACAGTGGAAGGCAGGAGTAAGGGCCTCACTAGAAACAGAAAGGTTGAATCAAAGTTCTTATAGTGGAAAATAAGTAGCTCCTCTTAGCCTCCATCTGCTACTAAGCTTCATTAATCCTGGGTTACAAAAGATTAGAGACCAGCTCCTGAGAAAAGACCTATGGATACTGGCATCCGCAGAATTTCCTAGGGAAAAGTCTGTATTAATGCTTAATTGCTCATGAGAAAAGTACACTGGTCAACAAGGGCTTCCAGTCAGCTTTTTACTGTCCCATTCTTAAATGTCTGTAGACAGACAGGTTGCCAAACATTTAAGGAAAGCCTCCAACAGAGACTAAAACAACATAACTAACTAGCTAACTCACTAAGGAATTCAAAAGAAAAAAGAATCAAGGATTAAGAAAAATGTAAACAACAAAATAAAACACTTTGTAATATCTTTTGATGGAACCAGAACAGGATACTTTGAAAAAAAATCAAGAAGTAAGAATTCCTAGAAACTAAAAACAACAACAACAACAAATGTGTGGCTGGGTGTGGTAGCTCACGCCTATAATCCCAACACTTTGGGAGGCCGAGGTAGGTGGATCACTTGAGGTCAGGAGTTCAAGAGAAGCCAGGCCAAATTGGCGAAACCCCGTCGCTACCAAAAAAACAAAAAACTAGTTGGGCATGGTGGCAGGTGCCTATAATCCCATCTACTCAGGAGGCTGAGGCAAGAGAATCGCTTGAACCTGAAAAGCAGAGGTTGCAGTGAGCCAAGATTGTGCCACTGCACTCTAGCAAGACTCTGTCTCAAAAAAACAAAAAACAAAACAAAAAAAACACAAATGTGATAGAAATATTTTTAAATTAATTAAAGTTTAAGAAGACAAAATTGAAGAAATCCCCAAGAAAACAGAATGAGAGAGAAAAAGGTAAAGTAGGAGATAAATTTAAAAATCCTGGAGGCTCAATCCAAGCAGTCATCATCTAAGCTGAAAAGAGAGAACATAGAAAAAATAATAAGGCAGAAATCACAAAAGAAAAAGACAGGTTTTTTCAAATTGAACGTCATGAATCTAAAGGTTGGAAATTGCCTTTGAGTATTCAACAAAATGAAAAAAAAAAAAAAAAAAAAAAAGACTCACATGATAGAACAAACATCATCCTGAAATTTCAGAACACTGGGAATAAAGAAAAGATCCTAAGTGCTTTCAAGAAGAAAAAAACCAGATCATATCAAAGGGTTGAGTGAGAATGACACCTGATGTTTGAACAGCAACGTTGGAAGTCTACCTTTCAGTAGGCTGGAAGACTATGGAAAAATGAACTCCAAGTTCTGAGGAATTACTGTTTCAACCTAGAATTATTCAGCCAACAGCCACACTATCCTTTTAGTGCCAAAGGGGAATAAAGAATTTTTTTGGTATACAAATTTTCAAAAATATCTTTCTGCTGACATTTTTCTAGAGGAAAAAATTGGGGCTTTCATCACTTTCTTTTCTTTCTTTTTTTTTTTTTTTTTTTTGAGATGGTTTCACTCTATTGCCCAGGCCAGAGTGCAGTGGCACAATCTTGGCTCACCACAACCTCCACCTTCCAGGTTCATCCAACATACTCTTTCCTAAGAAGCTATTTGTGAATGTGCTTGAGTAAAGGAGAGAAATGAACCAGAGAGAAATATAGGTGATATGACAAATAAAGAACCCAATGTGGGAGAGAGATAAGAAGTCCCTCAGGTGACAGTTAGGGACAAATTTCATTATGAATGCTGACAGCCACTAGTTCAGTTCAGAGCAGGAGGATGAAAGTTTCAGCAAGTCTGTCTTTGGTTAAATGAAATTAATTTGATCACTCAATTATGTGAACAATTTTGATAAAAGGGATTTTATGTTTCTTTTTAAAGAGTTTGGAAAGGTTTAAAGAAAGGAACATAGATCCAATCAAGCAAGCAAAGAAACAAAGGAAAAAAACATTAAAAAGATGTGAATATTAACTCTAGGACAAACAAGTTGTAACTTTATTAGAAAAGAGACATAATTATGATTTTCTACATTATTGAATTGCCCTCAGCACAGGGGATCTCCATCACCCAAAGTTATATCCTTTGCTGAAAATCAAGGGGTCATGACTAGATCATGACTAGAAAATCTAGATGATCATGACTGAAGGAGTAACACAAATCTGCCAGAAAGTTTGCTTTGCATTGGTCCCAAGATTAACACTGCTAGAGATTCCCATGCATGAAACCTCCTGTTCTCTCTCACTAGCTGGTAGTCAAGTGCCTTGATTAACTAGACACTGTTGTGAGTCAGCTGACATTTGACAAGTTTATGCAGTATTTGGTTACTGAGGTATGCAAATAGTTGAAAGTCTCAATTCAGTATTTTAAGGGTATCAATATGTGATTCAGGAAAACATAGATCATATGCAAGATGCTTGTTGCATGAAAGTTGAGGATGGTCCATAATAATAATGCTAATACTTACTGAGCTCTTACTGCATGCCAAATGCTTTTCTTGGTTTATATCCACTGACCCTTATCTCTTATCAGCTCCATTTTATAGACGATAACATTGAGATATAAAGAGGCTAGGTAACTTTCCCAGATGATGGGGCTTGGATTAGACTGCAGGCAGTGTAGTTCCAGAACTTGTGGTCCTGACTGCTACTCTTCTGCCTCAGCACATAATTAGATAAATGCTTTAGGGGATTAAAAACTTAGAAAATCAATGAGGATAGAAGCCTCTTCTGGTGGAAGTAGTGGTAGAATGAAATAATGAAGTAGACTAAAGCCAGGCAGCAGGAGTCAGAGAGGGCTCAGGGCTGACCTGTTAGTCCACTCACAAGAATTGAGAATTGATGAGATTTTGTTAACAATTCATTTAACTTAGAGACACTGTTAAACTCTTTTACTCGACTGAGGAAGTCAAGAACACACATCAAAATGGACTTTTCTACTGAGACTTTCTCACTTCATCACTTTCATGCCATTTGGATACTGTTGCTTTCAGTTCTCACTTCCCTTAATCACCCATCAGGCTTCATATTATGAGCAGAAGAACCTAGGCTTGGTTTCTCTTGTTCAAATGTTCCTTCACTTAATATTTGCCCCTGGGAGTCTTGGCAACTAGGCTCAGTAATGGCAACCTGGAGGGAAAGAAGACCTGGTTCCCCCTTCCACCCCCAGCCTCATTAAATATGATGCAGTTCCTACCAAGAGGTTTGGGGGTGGAGGCTGTGTGGGCAGAAGACACAGCTTCCAAATGTTCTTGTAAATATTCATAAAAACATGTTAGTGTTGCTAAACCCACAGCAAACGATAATCATCCATCCCCCTACACCCTGCATCTTTTTGCTGTTAATCCTTTTGTCTGCCTTGAATTCCTTCCCACAATTGCTTCTCCCCCATCCTGTGTTTCTGAATGGCTGCCAGACACCCTACCCCTAGCCTTTGCAGCCCTTCATGTGGGTTTATGGTACCCTTTTCAAAGCAATGGCCCTCTGCTGCCAGAGAGGGACATGAATGACACACATCATCCCAGGGATATTGCTTCTTATCATCTTGGTTCCTTGCTGTTGGGGAACACAACAATTATTCTGCCCAGGAACTGATGGGGATTTCTGAGCAACCTGGCACATCTGAAACATTTTTCTGACTCATTGAGCTGGCATATACTGCTAGATCAGCACTGGCCCCGTTCCACACAGCCTGTCACCAACAGTGGGTGTTGTTGTAAGCACTAGTTTTGATTGTGGCAAGATGGGCTCTGTGACTCTCCTCTTGTTCTGTTGAGTTCAGAAAAGGCATCTGGTCTCCATTCACATTACATTTGACAAGAGTCCAAAACCTAAATGAATGTTGCTAATAAAGAACTGTAAGGAAAAAACATGTTGAGAACTACTGAGTGTATTCAACACACATCAAGCTTTGGAGCAGGGGGAGGGGAAGGGAGTGAATGCGCTGGGTTAGGATCGCCCATTGGAGAGCAAGAGCTCCAGGCTCTGCCTGGCTCTGTCCATGAACGGTGCCTCAGTTTCCCTTCTGTACATTGAGGGTGTTCAAAAAGTGCTTTATAATACAGAAGAGACTGTGTGCAATCTTGCAAATGTTTAACTTTGTTGTTGCTTGATGAAGTTTCAGATGAGCTAGTATTGATTGAACAACCACGCTGTGTCTAAGTCAAAGGTAGCCAAGGAGAGAATTTAGCCCCTGCATAATCTTCACTGGCTCACTGCCTCCAAATTCTTTTACATGGATAATTGGCATATTGTCCACCTTTTGTATAGTACATGCAAATACAGCCTAAGCCCATCTCCTTTTTACCTTTCTCAGACATATCTCTTGCGTTATAGATTCTATCCTGGTGTCTGCTCCCCAGAGGAACTAACCAGCACAGTAGGAGAGTTTACTCTCTAAATGGAATTAGCTGGAGGAGGCTAAAAAATGTTAAGATGTGAAACTAGATTAAACTAAATGTTAATGAAGCCCCCATTGGACAATGATTATGTTCAGAGGTATCCTCTAAATACGAACTATCTCCAAAATGTACTTACAATGGGGCAACCGAATGAGGAAACTTTTAAAAGAATATCTTAAATTTTAGAATCACTACGTTATTACAGCTAAAATTCTTTTTTTCAGGTAATGTTTAGCTAACACAAATTGGCGAAATCTAGATCATCTTAGGTTATTCTGATAAAATCATACTGTTTATGTATGAAATACTGTCTGTCTTTGTGTTATCATAAAAGGCATATGCCTTGCTCATTAAAAAGTGGTGTCACACAAATAAGAAGGAGATATTCCCTCTGGATTTTTAAAAGTGCTTTGTCCAGAGAAAACTCCTACTGTCTGAATTTTTTTTTGCAAAAATATTACGATGCAGGGAGTCTCTATATTCTGATTGTTTAACTTTGGCCTATGACCTTAAGACCTTAACCAGTCCAGAGTAATGAAGACCGGGAAAGTAAATGAGAATGTAAGTAATGAATATAAAGTAAGTAAATATACAAATAATCGAATGTTGATCTTGGTAAATTACCTTGTGGTAGATAATCATATCAGAAGTATGTGTCTTCATCAGGTAAAACACTGGATCAAGAATTCAAGGTTGTAATTTGTCAATCAAACATCTGGTATATAGTGTTGATGGAATATGTAATAAAGTGAGAGCCTATTATTTGGGGAAAATGGAAGGCTGCCTTTTTGGAACATGGAAAGATCTATGCTTGAGTCAAGACATATCCACGACCACATATGAGCAAGCAAGGATTGGGACACAGCATTCAGAACAGCTCTTAAATACCTCTGAGTCTAAAAAATCTTAGAGAAATTGGAAAAGTAGGCTGGCTGACCTACGCGGGAGATCAGTGATGGGAGCAACTGCACATGTGTGAAGTTCCAGGGGTTGGTGTACAGAAGGAGCATACACAGATCAGAGCAGGGGGCCAAGGACCCAAAGCTTGTGTGACCCTTGGGGCTACTAGACAGGAAGGGCAGATAAGAGGGAAAAATAGAGACAAGTCAAGGATGATGGGAATTGAAGAATGGATTTCAAATTTGGATTACAGTGGATCACTAATTTATTTAGCCTTTAAACCAATTTTTATGGAGTACTTATTTGGGCCTGAACTTGTGCTAAGAGTTGCAGAAATAAAGATGAAATAATGTGTTTACTGCCTTTTAGTGCTGGAACAGAGGGCCAAATATTAGGTAACACAAGACAATAATCATATTATTAAGAAGATACTAAAAATTGCATAGGTCCTTCTGAGGAGTCTCTCTCAACCCTAAATTTCCTTCCAGCTACTAAGTCTCTCACCATCACAGCTGAATTTCTGTATTTGCTCTCCCCATTCCTTTATCTCTCATTCATTCCTCAACTCACTTCATGCTGGCTTTGGCTGACACTGCACTACCAAAATTGTTTTAAAGTCTCTCCGCAAAATTCCAAGATAATTTTCAGTCCTTATTTCCCTGACCTTTTGGCAGGATCTGATATTCTTATTCTTTTGTTTTCTCTTTCTTTGACATTCCAGGGCAGGATATTCTTTTCCACCTTACTAGCCATTCCTCTGGAGACCTTTTTTCTTCTACCCACACCTTAAATATTTGGGGTACCTAGAGTTCTTTAATTGTTGGTAGCAAAGTTGTTTCCTCACAATATTTATCATACTTTTTTATTTCATTGGCTTTCTTGCCTCTGCAAATTTTGTGAGACCAGAACTATATCATCACTGCATTTCCAGTGCCTAGCACTGTGTGTAACACAAAGTTTGTGCTTAATAAATATTTATTGAGTGAATGAATAGTTTAATAATCTGAGAGACTTAAAAGATGAGTAGGAGTAGCACAAAAGAAAAGGTAGAGAGTTTTGATTGGGAGACATTTGAACAGATGAGCGATATGCTGAAACTTGGAGGTTAAATCACTCCAGCAACAGAGTGAAGAATACCTAGGAAGAGGGAAGTTCAGAGCAACTGATATTATAGTAGTTTTAGCGAAAAAGTTGATGAATATAGAAGTGAAGCAGAAGGCAGTGGTTCAGGGAATAGGACATTGAGCCAATAAACTTTAAAGATGGATTGGTTACTGGAGTAAGGGAGAGAAAGGAATCTTGGATGCCATGGATTCTTTCACTAGCATAGAAAGCACAGGAGAAAAAGCAATTTGGGAGAAAAGTTTAGTTTGGGACCCAATGAGTTTTAGGTTCCATTAGGAGCACAGAAGTTAAATTACATTATAGAGGTTCAAGGACCATGTCGAATTAATCACATAGTTCATTCTAATGTTGGTGCTTGGTAAATTCTTTTGATGGTATTGATGCAATATCACATTGCCAATCCTGCTTTGTTGTTCTGTTTGGGAGAATCTCTCTCTACGAAGCCTGTGTGTTTATTTACTCACCCCAATAAGGCTTTGTGACTAGGTTGCCCTTTACATGAACATTATCTATTTTTGTAGATGCTGTTTCAAAATTGATTAGTTCTCTGACTTGCCCACTGAAATCATCTAACCCACTGAAAAAGCAGAATGGGATGTGGATTACAGGGTTTCAGATAACACCAAGTCCCTAGTGAAAGGTATGTTATTTCATTGCTTTGTTCTGCTTTTGGAAAAGTGTAGCTGTGTTTTCTTTTCTCCAACTGTATAGGTCACAGCAATTTTTTTTTCCACTGGGAATTATAAGCTATACGGAAGATTTCCAGAGTAGAGCTACAGTCTCACACAAATGCTAAATACAACTAATCAGGGTCTGGAAGGTACATGGAGGGTAATTAGTAGGTTATATTTGGGTCAATTTTAAGGTCATTTATAGATACTACAAGAAAAACAGACCTTTTGACTTTCTTTGGTGAAAAACGGAAATATATTTATTTTGTGTATGATGATACATGCACTGAAATGGATTAAAAGCATTTTTGATAATTTCATATATATATGTATCTGTGTATATAAGATTGCTTAAAGAGCAAAACAATACGTTGTAGTTTATTCATAAAAGCGTATCAACCTCAGTAACCAGATATTGCATAAATTTGTTCAATATGCTGTAACTAGTGTCAGAGTTAACAAAATGGGATTCTGACTCTTAGCTTACTATGCTTGCTTTATACTTCTAAGGAGACCGCAATTTGGTAATCTTAAGCTTCACTGTACAACTATAACAAATAAAATCTTTATAACAGGACATGTTTATAGTGGATCTTATTTCGCATGGCTTGTGTGGGCTTTTGGAGGCTTCCTTGACCAATAGGAACACCAAATGAGGGGAAATCATGTTGATTCCAAGTGTGAAAGTAGAGCAGATATTTAGGAATCATTGAAGACAGAAAAGGTTATCAAATTGATTAATTACAGGAATGGATTAAAAACAAAGGCTGTAAAATCCCCTTCTTCACATACTCCTACAGGCTGATCTTACCTACATCCCCACTGTTTCAACCACCATTCCGGTGGGAACAGATTTCTCCACACTTTCTTCAGCTAAAACCTTCTTTCTTGAACTCTGGAGCCACACACCCAATTGCCTGTATCTACATCGAAATCAATTTCTGTCTAAATTTATAATTTGTCAATATCTTTATCTAAATCTCAATGTGTTCAAAGTTAAGCTCATGATTTTCTACCTAAAACTTCTCCCTGTTCCTGCTGAGATTTCTGATAAATCAATTATGTCCCAGGTATCCTCCTCCTTTTCTCTCTCTCCCTCATTCCTGATAACTAAACAATCACTTCTTAGAATGATTTTGGCTTAGAAATACCTATGGATTCCCTCTTATTACTTCCACAGTCACTGTCTTAATTCAGGACTTCATGATTTTTTTTCACTGAATGACTCCAATAGTCTCTTAATAGGTCTCTCAGCTTTTAGTCTTTTCTCACTTTCTCTCATAAATTAATTCCTTGACTCTCTAGCAGAGTGTTTTAAAATACAAATCTGTTCACATAACTCCTCTCCTTAAAATCCTGCAAACTTCCACTTCTCACACAACATAGAGGCATTCTAGCATGAACCCTTACCTTCCAGTGAACTCTCAAGGTATGTTCAATGTATTTGCAATATTGACATCTATGCCTTTTCTCAACTTCCTTATTCTGGCCAAAGCCAACCTCTGAGCCTGTGATCTGTGTCCCTTTGCTCTCTGCTTCCTCAGAGCTCTCAGGACATCATTTCCAGCCACTCTCTTCATCTTCCACTTCTTTACTGCCTCATTCCTCTTAACAGGTACACACGCCCAAGTTTCCCTGATTGTAAACAATAAAAATCATCCTTCGGATGCAACAAGACCCAAACAGAACTCCGCATTTCCCCACACCATCTGTTGTTAAC
The DNA here is from genome assembly GCF_009761245.1 of Sapajus apella. Taxonomy (NCBI): domain Eukaryota; kingdom Metazoa; phylum Chordata; class Mammalia; order Primates; family Cebidae; genus Sapajus; species Sapajus apella. The sequence continues at coordinate 12,595,253 of NW_022436990.1, forward strand.
TGCTTTTTGCCCTTCAAAACTTAGCTCAAGTTGCAACTCCTGACTCCCATTTTGTACTTTGCCATCTTGCATATTTATCTATAAAACACTTCATGTATCATGGTCGACTCTTTTCTTGCCTGTCTTTTCTATTAAACTGTGAACTTCTTGAGTGTAGGAACTGGCATTCTATCATTATTACCAGTAGTAAATTAATGAAATAGTGAGTATAAATGTTAAACCATAAGCTCAGGTCTGAACACTCGTCTTATTTTTCAAAAATTTCTATTTTAAGTTCTCAAATTTAGTCAATTCAGTTTTCCTACACTGCTGTCCCCAGCCCCTGCTTCCCTAAGGGCTGTGTAGGTTCCAGGCACATTATGAAGTACTGATGCAAATAAGGGTGGGGTATGGGATATATTTGGTATTGGAATATTGTACTGGTATATTGTCCATTCTGGCATCCCTGAGCCTCCTTACTCCTGCCTGGTCTCCATTTACTGGTCTTCAGATGGCTACAGCCTCCTGATCCAGATCACAAGCTATGCTGGCCTGCTTTCTCTTGAGTCCTTCTGTCTCCTGTCTATGCATATGTAACTGGAATTTCTTTTATTTCCTCTTCTCCCTAATATTAGGACAGGGGTTTAGCAAGAAGCAGAACTCTTCTTCTTAGGAAATATTAACGTCTTAACATTTCTTAGTTTCTTCTATCTTTCTTTGCCTCAAGGAATTCGCTTTTAGATCAAATTGGTTTGATCTTAGCTTCCAAATCTGTTGGCATAAATATTATGCTGTGAGTCTTTCAGGGATTAGGGTTTGAAATGTAATCCCCCAACCCTACTTTATTATTTCTGATGCTTTCTTCTGCAAGAAAGAGAATGCCTGACTAAAACGTAGCCTCCATAATAAAGAGATTTAATGATGTTAAATGGGAGGTGGTTTGGGGATAGGGGACAATTCTTGGGTTGGTTTATAGCACGGCAATATCAATGATGATTCAGGTTTTTTCCTTCTCTCTGCTCCTCCATCCTTGGTGTGTTGGTTTAGTTTGCAAACTATTTTCTCATAGTCTCAAGATGGCTGACTGTCACTTCTTCCAGTCTCATTATATCACATTACATTTTTAAAAGAAGAAAATAAGATAGTATAAATCAAATTGTAGATGGTATGGTAGTACAAAAATTATTTCCAACCTCAATAAACAGGGAAGTTAAATGATCAGGGCAAATATAACAAATGACATTAGCAACATTTCATAAACAATCTATCTGCATTCGTCCAACATTTGGAGAAATGTATGAAGGATTTTATTTAGTTGGCATATATAAAACTTCTCTACAAAATGCACATGTTAATTAACTGCGATGCATGCTACATGTATATATTGCTAATACAGAGTCAACAAAATTACCAAAGAAAAATTTTTTAAAAACAGGGAGAACTTGTCCAAGATGTAATCCCAAAACCTAATACATTAGAAACTCATGCCCCTATATAGAAGATTCAAATGTCATCCTTTGGCATAAATGATATTACACAGGTTTTCTGATGAAGTTTTACCTGCACCTTCATCAGCTTACTTTGCTTATGATAAGCTTGTTCCTACTTTTGCTTACTTATAAAGCATTTCATTTCCATTTTTTAAGTAGTCTTCTTAGACTTATCTTTACCTCCCTGAGATCAACCTATAGGCTGCCAAGCAAGGTCCTGTAGCAGCCAAGATTCAAGGCATCTGGTCTCTTTTCATAATCACATCGAATCCCTGGATAGCTATATATTTTACTCTAGAAGGAGGAAATTGTTTATATCTGGCTCTTGTCCTTCCTTAGTTTGCATTATAACCAGAAAATTATGCATTCTTGGGTTGAACTGACTCACAAAATAACAAATGAGTAATGATACTTGGCTCTTGTTTTTCTTTTTTAATTTTAAAGGACATAATGTGTGTTATCTTAGAGAATGTCAGTTTGCTGATTCAAATTTGGCCATGTGGTTGAATCCAGCTGCCCTTTATAACTGTACCTTCTATATATTTCATATTTATTTTGCATTCCAAATAACATCAGGGAATGCATTTTCAAGGCCAAAATTGGGAGGATTCCTGCCTGGATTCTGGTCGAGAACTATTGTAACCTCAGAACCGTCTTCCGTAGGCCATGACCTTCCTGCTGCCATATTCCAGAACCTTAAAATCTGGAGCATGTAGGATCCTTTACACATTACCTGCCAAAGAGATTATCTAGCTGAGAATTAACCCAAATGCATGCATTTTTATCGAGTTTCAAAAATGAGCTCCTAATATTATCCTTTGTCAATCATCTACTTATTATTTATTAGATTTCTATAGCACCTTTTCTGCAAAGAGCTCAATGTATCTTAAACACATGCTACAGTGCACTTTAAGTAGGTGTTACCGAATTTGGCATTATATGTGAGAAATACTGCTAAAATTATGAATTCCAACTGCAAATTATTGAAGGAATAAAAGCAAACTTCGGCATCATTTAAAAATGAGATACATATACATATATATATATATATATATATATATATTTAAACAGGTCTGTTAGCCCTGTCAGAACCTCTCTCCAAAAGAATTGCAGGGTTATATTTGAAACAGTGAACACTACCTATAAATATAGGCACTTACCCGGTATTTGAAATGTTATGCAGCTTTCCTGTTTGCAAAGGTTCTGATGTTTCCTTTGATCTCTAGAAACACAACAACAGCCATTTCCATCAAAATGTCTAGTGACAGGCCCAATAGTCCTTGGATGTTTATTAGGTTGGACTTACAGGGGCTCTGCATTCTTTTGCAGGTAATATGCTATTTATTTTCTTTCCTTTTGCCATCAGTGTTGACTGAATACAAGGGAGCTATCATTAATGAACTGTTCCCTCAACAGCAGAGGCAGGAGAGCATGAGACTAATGGAGGCAATTACTATGCCCTCTCTTCTTGGAAGAGAAAAATTAACACATTATAATCTTTAAGTTAGAAGTATTCAAAAAGTAAGAGGCAGGCAATGCTGTCTAATTTAGAGACATTTTCTCTTTCCTTGCCATAAAATACCACTCCCTTTCCAAACTACAACAATAATAAAAGAAACCCCACAAAGAACCAACTCTGACCTCCCCATCCTAGATATCCCAAATTGTGGGCTTCAGTTGCATTCTGCCCTTTTCTTTTCTTCCTTCTCCTTTTTACTTGGTGGATTGCTTTCAGTTGGGGCTGTCTTCATTCCACATGAGCTTTGAAATCATATCCCTGGATCTGTATAGAACGGCAGTAGTTCAAGGTATTAGTAGCAGCCTTCCATGGTAATGCTGTCATTAGATCATTATGACTATTCTAAGGTTCTGCCTGTGAGCATGGCATGAATTTTATATTTGGAAATAAAATCCTCCCGGGATACCACAAAGCTGCACGCCGGCCTTGCCCCTTCTTGCAGGACGTTAGGATTGGCTGCCTTTCCTTGGTCTTGTGTTACGCAGGAATAAGTCCTACCGTGTTTGTTTCACATAAGAACCCCTTCAATTTGTTTATAATGATCTGAATGATATTATTAGGTGAACAAAGCTGCTCAATGGTGACATTTTTTAACCAGTCATATCATCTGTGTTTAAATCTCATATTACATTTCAGGGAAATTGTGTGAACCTAACTCCAGTGTAACTTTTCTTTGGGGACCATTGCTTTGTATTGAGTTTAAAACAAAATAGAACTGAGAAAGCAGATTTTATTTCCAGGAGAGCATTTCACTTAAGAAGTTTAGACTAAGCCAGATTACATATAGAGGCCCACAGGAAGGTGGATGTTGGAACACTTCAATCTAGCACTGGCTCTATGTCTCTGTCTGCATGAGTTAGGAAGCATGTTCCTTTTAAAAGAGAGATATGGGAATTGGAAGGAGCAGTGCCATGGGTATAGAGCAGAGGTGTCAGAGAATAAAGAGAAGAAAACCATGTGTATGAAAGTGAATTTTGTGTGTGGTCTGGGAGAATTATGGATATACTATGACCACCTCCATGGAGATGAGTGTACACCTGCGGGACAATGTTCATTGTCAGGGAAGAAGGAAGGCAGATAGCAGTGATGGTGGCTAGGTATGCAGGTGAATTAGAACATGGTTAAATTAGAATGTGATTGAAGAATGGCAGCCTGTTCATGTAAAAACAAGGAAGGTTGGAATATATGTATGATTTTGAATGATAATGCAATGATATACTTAACCAGTTTTTATTGTGGAAAATCTTAACTATTGCACAAGAGTAGAGATAATCATCTAATAAACTCTCATATGCCCATCATTCATCTTCAACAATTAACTCATGGTCAATCTTGTTTAATCTTTACTTCTCCTCTCCCCTATTCCTGAAGTATTATTTTGAAGCAAACCCAAGACACCATTTCATTGCCTCCATAACTACTTTTGTATGAGTCTATAAAGTTTAAAGAATCCTTTAAAAATCATCACATTACTATTATCACACTGATAAAAATTAATACTAATTCCTTAATATCATCAGATAGCTAGTCAGCATCCAAATGTCTCTGATTATTTCATTGTTTAAAAGGATGGTTTGTTCAAATCAGAATTTCAGTGAAGTCCTCATATTACCTTTGGTTGTTATGTCTCTTATGAATCTTTTAATCCATAAGTTTTCTTTCCATTTCTTTTTGTTTCTTGCAATTTATTTGCTGACAAAAATGGAGTTATTCTTTCTACAGAGTTTCACATTTTGAATTTTGTTGATTGTATTCTTTAAAAATTTCCTGTGAAATAGTAGTTAAGATTTAGTGGCTTGATCTGATTCAGATTTGACTATCTGATAAGAACACTTTATTGGTGATATGGTATACTTACATCAAGAGGCAAACATGTCTAGTTGTTTCTATTTTGGGGGATTTTAGCAGCCACTGGTGCTTATTGCCTCAATCCATTATTGCATTAAGCATTTGTGACACGGCGCTTTCTTCATTTCCTTGCTAGAATACATCTATAGAGAGAAAACATTCCTCAATAATGATCAGATCTTCCTGGAATACAGTTCATCCAAGAAAGCAGGTTATGTGCTTGATTGTTGTTTCTTTATTTAGGTGGTCTCATAATATTCTCTAAGATCAATGAGATTTGTCTCCCCTCATACCACTATGAATGTGTGGATGTTTGTATTTGATTAATTTTCAGTCATGGAAATTTTTATTATGTTGTTGATGCTCAAGTTGTCCCATTTTAGGGAACCATTCCAAATTGGCTTCTAAGATCTTTGACACAGCAGCTTTTGAGAGCTTTCTTGACTTTTGGCATAATCACATATTCCACATTGAACTTGTACATTTCCTATCCAAACCTAGAAATAATCATTTCTTCAGTAATTCCTGGTTCCTTTTAGTGGAAAATGGCAATTAGAGGTTTTCAATACTTCCAGTTGGCAAAAATGGTGTGTGTGTGTGTGTGTGTGTGTGTGTGTGTGTATACATATATATATACCTAATCATATATATATATGTGTGATTAGGATTTGTCGACATTTTTGAAGTCCATTATGTTTTTTCAAATTACATTTGCTCTACGATGATACTGACAATTGTATTGGGATACACTGTTTTCAAAGAACAGAACATCTGACCCATGCTGATATAAAAAAATAAGAAAATTTCCTCCTCTTCATTTTTTCTTTTTTGTAACTGAAAAATCCAAAGATACGATTGGGTTCAAGTGAGGTTTCCAATTTCTTTCTGCCTCTGCTATAATTTTCTTAATGTTGGTCCCATCCTAAGACTAGTTTTCCTCACAGTCCTGAGATAACTGCCATCAGCTTCCAGGACTACACATTTCCACATTTACAGCCAACAGCAAAGAGCATCTTTGTCTCTTCCTGTCCAGAAATAATCATGAGATTCACTTTGAATGAAAGCCGTTACTCAGGTCATGTGCTCAAGGCAGAGCCAATCACTGGATAGTTGGATGGAATGTGCTGATTGGTTTAACATAGGTTACATATTTGACTCTTGGAGTTGGAGATAATAAGAGCTTCTCTTGAACCACCTGCATCTTCAAATGTAAGTTGGAATTGTTGAAAAGTGAGGAAAGGAAGGTAGGAAATGGGTTCTGGGGCGGGGCCAACAAATATCCACTATTACAATACAGTATTTGTTTCTTTCATCTATCCGTCTATCAATTCAGCTATTCATGGCAACCTAAGCACTATTTTAAGCCTTAGAAAGGCAAAGATAAGTAAAACATAACCTCTGGCCTCAGGAAATTTGTAGACCAATAGAGTTAGACAGATTATTCTTCTAACAGCCAGAAAAGAAAACTATACAAGGTGCAGTGGGACCAAAGGGAGGAAGTAATCATTTCTACTTGGGAAGATGTCTTTCCAATGCAAAAAATTTATGATCTGTCATTATTTTATTATAGGTTTGTTATATTCCTTAGAATCTACACAGGCAGACTCAAACATCAAAATATTGTAAAAATAATATTTCCTTTTCAATGGCAGATTCATCCGGAAAATTATTTCACATCTATAGCTAGCATAAAGATACCAGAAGTATAAGAATTAATCTCTTGGATTCTTTTCTCATTTGGCCAGAAAGGAGAGAGAATATTAATGCTTTCTCATAGATGCAAGAAACTCTGTTGTTACTACAAAGTTGTTGATCTTTCTAAGTTTGTCCAGATACAATTAGAATGTTATATATTTGTAATTTAAAAGAAAACAAGGTGTTAAATCCTCATTGTTCCTTTGAGTTGACCATGAGTTTGGGTGCTGTGTTTTAGATTATAATACTAAATTTCTCTACCACATGAATTACAACAAAACAGAATTTGTTAAGTTGATACCTCTTAAGTCCCATCTAGGTAAGTCTCCTCTTTAAGGGAAAAAATTGTCCCCTCTAGGGAAGTCCCACAGCAAAATCTCTGGGTATGAAGGTTACAGTGATTAAAAAGATCATCAATTAGACAATAAAATTTAAAATAGCCTGATGGGCTGGGAGCAATGACTCATACTGTAAATCCAACACTTTGAGAGACTGAGGTGGGAGGATCACTTCAATCCAGGAGTTTGAGACCAGTCTGGGCAACATGACAAAACGCTGTCTCTACCAAATATACAAAAAATTAGTCAGGTGTGATGGCACACACCTGTGGTCCCAGCTACTCAGGAGACTGAGGTGGGAAGGTTGCTTGAGCCTGGGAGGTGGAGGTTGCAGTGGGCTGAGATTGTATCACTGCACTCCAGCCTGGCTGACAGAGTGAGATCTTGTCTCAAAAAATAATAGAAAAATAAAATAGCCTGATTCATGTTAGTATAGATGGAATGGGAAGAAGACTACTGACTAATTTTAAATGAAACATGCTTCCAATGTATTTTACTGAATACTATTATGAAAGGCTGTGATGATGGTTACCTTTTCTATTTTGCCAGCTGGTATGAGAATCTAACAACAAATTACAATCACAATTTACTCCAGATAATCACAACTTTATCTTTTAAATCCATAAAGTGTCACTTAATTTTTTAAATCATTAAAGTGACCCACACATTCTTTTCTCAACCCGTTTTTCCTCATTAAAGTGGTTGAGACTTATTAACTGACTATACTCTGCCTGAGTCTCCTATTCACTTTTATGATTTATTAACAATATCTTGGAGACCTACCACATTGTATTGCAGAGGCTTTATTGTAGTCATGTTTGCTGACCAAAACTTGAAAGGGTTGTGTGTGGTTAGGTGGACACAGACAAGCCAAAAACCTCAAACCAAAACCCAGCCATCTGTGCTATTTGATGGGGCGTTCTGACTCTGAGCATAAGTCCTGACTGAGAGTTACCACTGAGTACAATTGTTTATGCTGTGCCTCAGGGGAAAGCAGACAATACCACACAATCAAAGCCTTCACACTCAAACAGACATCACACTCCCTAATTATATTTGTCTGACAGATTATTATAATTGTACATGGCAGGTAGTGTAAAGCGGCTCCTTTTTACATCCTAAATAATGTGGCATATTCTGCATACTCAAAATCAACCTTGCAGAAGGTAAATTATGAAAGCTAAATGCACGTTGAGTGTTTTTATTTACTCTTTCAGTTAGCATCTTATGTGGTGCTAGACAGCAAAAGAGCATTACCTTATTTGCCTGGTACTATTTCACTTAACACTTTGTTGTGCAAAGTTTCTTTTTGGCTGACAGCTTTTTTTTATTTTGGCATACTCAGAACAACTCCAGCAATAATTGTATATAAAGCTGTTCCCCATACCCAAACTGACCAGATCAGCCTGTACTAAGTCAGCATGAAGATAAAATGCATGCTGACTTACAAAAAAGAACTAAATTATGAACCCAATTCTATGCATCATTTCTTCAACAATGAGAATAAACCAACTTGGGAATTAGCCCTCCAGTTGTTTGCATAATCTAAGACTTTCTGATAGCTTTGTGGGATAAGGGATAGGTCTTATAGGAAAATAATCTACTTCTCACCATGTCGGATTGCTTTTTACTTCCAAGCACATCGGAGGACTACATTTCTCTATCACTTTGCAGTTGGATGAGACCATGTTGATTAGTTTCTGCATTTGCTTGTGGGTGGAAGTGACACATGTCATTTTCAATACTAGTATGTACTTACCAATGTGAGGCCCTCTAGCACCACCCTCTGCTGGTGACTGAGGCCACTGCATGTTCCAGAAGGAGCGGCTGTTACAAGATAGTGCCTCTGTCACTGCCAGTCCCCGAGTATCTAAAGAGAGCCCCTGCTGGCTGCCTTCAGATATGTTCAGCGAACAAGAAACTAACCTGTGTTGTGTGAAGCCACTGAGAATTAGGCTTTTAATTTGTGACTTCAGAATAATTTAACCTATCCTGACTGATACATGAGTCTTCAATATGTGATTTTTCCCCGGCAGCCATATTTTGCATTAGAATTGTGAATATTATATCAGTTTGTCATAGTTTCTACAGTATGATTCTTCTGTTCCAAAAATATACATGATAAAATAATAAAAGCTACCTTACACTGAATACTTGACAAGTGTTTGCAGGCTGAATACAGTGGTGTGATCAGAGCTCCCTATCGCCTTGAAGTCCTGCACTCAAGTGATTCTTTTGCCTCAGCCTCCTGAATAGCTAGGGCTTCAGACACATCCCACCATACTCTGCTATTTTTTCTGTAGAGATGGGGTCTTACCATGTTGCTCAGGCTAGTCTAGAACTCTTGGCCTAAAGCAATCTCCCTGCCTCAGGCTACCAAAGTTCTGGGGTTACAAGCATGAGCCACTGCACCCAGCTTTAGTTATTGTATGCTTGTTATATACTTTTTGGTGAATACTCATAAAAATGTACAAAATGAGATAATGCAGGTTAAAGCAGATAGATAAGTGATCTCCCAAGTCCACACAGAAGCACTGTTCAAAATCAGTCTTGTCTAGCTCCAAATTCTATACTTGTTCTATTTCATTATATTGGCTTTATTTATTACCTGAAACAGTGAAGTGGATTAAAAGTAAAAATGTAAAAAGTAAATATAAAACATAAAGATTTCTGCACTTCCCAGTATTTTATAGTATTCTCTATATATTTATTCCTTCATTTAGGTATTCATTCCATTATATGTCTACCTCCAGAGGATAACTGGATTTGAATCCCATCCCTGTATCTGCTAACTCTGAGATTCTAGGCATATTACACAATCTGTTTCCTCATTTATGAAAGAAGATACTAATATTATTTATCTTATGGGATTGTTGTAAGTATTAAAAACATATACATATATTTAGAGCAGCACCTGACATGCAGTAAGGTTTAGGCTGGGGCTGGGACTGGGGTGAAGCAAGGGAGGCATCCGGAGTGCAATACCAAAGGAGGCGCTTGCACCCTGAGAGTCACTGTCTCCTTAAATTTTGTCCCCCAATGCTTCCGACTTAAGTCCTGACCGTGGCTGAGCTACTATTATTCATTTATGCATACTTGATTGTAAAAAGGCATGAGGAGAGTTTTGGTATGCACACAAAAATGGGGATGTTAGAGTTCCTACCCTCAGAGCTTTTGTGAGGATCATATAAGATAATACACTTAAAGAACTTCGCATGGTGTGTGACACATGGTAGATAAGAAATGCAGCTTAAAGAAAGAGAGGGCAATGGACTAGGTAGCCTGCAATGTCACCTCCCAGCTCCAAAAATCTGTATTCCCAGTTAGATTTGACCAGTTAAAACGCTGTAATTACTGATTGCCTTGAAGAAAGGTGGCACCAACATTTAGCAGTGTGACTCTGTGGGGGTGGGATCATTATAGAATACAGAGAAAACATGTTCTCAGTCTTTAGGGGCTCACAATCAGGCTGAAAAAAGGCAGGTGAATAAGTAAGACATATTCTCATACATATGTAACGACACTATCTATATCCAAATGCACTTTCCATGGGGAATGGCATGCTGTTGAGATGGAACTCTTTGGAAATCTGCTTTTCCTTCCAACCAGTCAGGGAAGATTTCTGAGGCCAGCTTTGAGTGTTCTTTGAAGTACTTAGGAAGAGAAGGCAATTGTTTAGTCTGATTGGAGTTTTGGAGGGTGCTGGAAGGCTAGGAGATAGAATGGGTGGAGCCTTCGGTTTAGAGCTGAATCAGTGAAGAACTGAGAAATAAGGGCAGGTATAGCATAAGTGAAATGATGGGATAAAAGGACATAGGCTAGCATGAGGAGACACAAGGGAAGTATAGGATGAATGTTGATGGACAGGGCCTAAAATGTCAAGAGGGAGGTGATGGGAAGGTTAATAACCTAACTGTTCATTTGTTCATCTCAGTTATCAAGATGAACATCTTACATAACTGATATCTAAGGGTCACAGACGGACAGAACTGCTGAAAACCCTGGGGATTTGGTCCTAACTGGTACAATTACTTGTGTCCAGAGAGACTCATTAGAATTTCTTACCAATCAATCAACAAGCTGAAAAAGGTTCACATACCATTCGAAAATAGAGTGACATTTTTATATGACATATATTAAGTACTGGTTCCGTACTTAATATCTGAGGAAAATATAGGAAAAACATAAACATTTCCTTGTGGCTTTGGCTTTGAAGTCAAGCCATATCCAATGTAGATTCTGAAATATTTCTGTCTTGGCATGTGGCACATTGCAAGTTATACAGTAGGTGCTCAATAAATATTTATTGAGTGAATCAATAGAAAAATGAAAATTGTCTTTGGATTAGGTGGAAGTAATTGTGCAGTGCTTCTTAGGTGTGTATGTTATCTCATATTGTATTTATTCTAAGGACGTTTTTGCAGAAGAAAACAGAGGTATATGTAAAATGCCCTTATGGAATTATAGAATAAAAATGTTAATTGATGTAGATGCAATTATTTTGAGAAGCTTTATTTTCAGAGGTGTTTGTGTAATACATCTTTAAAATTAAATGGAAGTCAATGGGAAAGTCTGAGTCACTGAAATCACAAGACTCAGAGGTGGAAAGCTGCAAAATATCTTGTGAGGAATAGGGGATAGTTAGACTTTGGTATTCAGAAAGAACTCGCTGTAAGTTCATTACCATCTTAGGTTGTGGAGGCACCTAAATGTCCAACCACAGGCCGCATAGTGTTACTTAATGGAATATTATATAGCTATTAAAGTATTACTGTAGTTGGAGAATATTTAATCACATGAAAAGACGTTAACAAGACATTAAGTGAAAAAGGCAATTTAAAAATCAGTATGTGTCAGATGAATATATTAAAATATGCATAGAAGAAGCCTAGAATAATAAGTTCTGGAATCAGTAGCAAAGATTATTTCTGAGAGATAGAACCATAGATTTCTTCATGCTTGTTTGTTTTTTCCAATTTCTTTTTTTACAATGAACCCATATCTTTAAAAATGCTATTAAATTATTTCTTAAAATACACTCCCAAAGGGATCTCCTGAGATTGAATGCACTACTCTTTCTGTTTCCATGTTGAATTCAATGTCAGCCTACAGTTTCTTCTGAATTTGAATTTACCTATGCCAATGATTCTCCCTCTTGCTCGTGCATGGATTCTATGTCTAATGCTATTTGAATATCACCCATGTAGCCATGGATTTTACTTCATAATCCAGGTTTATGAACTAGATACCACATCTGCTTTCTTATATCTGAAAATATATTTGGTTGCATGACTATTTATGAATATAGCTTATTCATAAGCTACATTGTCTCATATAGCCTTCAATAGGACAAAGGCAGTTTCCAAAATGATAAGACCACATGATCTGTGAGAATAGTAGCCTTGTTGAGAGATGAGATAAAAGACTGAAAGATAGAAGAAAAGGCTATTATAGGGGTCAATTTCTACTGACCAGTGCCTGTAGAAAGGTCAAATTAGGCTACTTAGCATTTTAAAGAAAATGATATGATTTGTTTGCTTAATACAGTGTAAGTACCACTGTCAACACAGATAGTGTTTTAACATTATGAGCTTATTAAAATAGTAAATCTGTGGAGAACATTCAAATATTCACACAATTATGCTTGAACCTAATGTACAAGTGAAAATAGGCAATGGTAATAATATCATACAACACTGGAGACAATTTCTCAGCCTGCAGGTACAAAACACCATCACTGATTGCCCAAGTGTTGTGCCAGCTCCTTTTTATCTGTCTGCTTGTTGTTTTTCAAATTATAACACCTTTTCCTGCAAGATAAATTGACAGGTTTCCCCCCACCCTAGTTTTAAGTTTAGATCATTTGAAAAGCTTAACATAAAGTAGAGTCATTAGGCTTTGGTAACAGGCCAAATTTAGGCAAAACAGATACAAAAATACTCCACGTAAAATAAAAATTCAAATGTGGGATGCATGTGTGGAGCTGCCTGATTGCTATATTTATGAGGGCCTGCAGGTTTGCTTTAATTTCTTCCTGCATTCATGAATGCCTGTTTTAATTTTTGTTGTTTTACAGTTTTTTTCTATTACTGTGGGGATTTGTATTTGGCTTTCACTTCCCCTTCTTGGTCCTTTTTTAATGAGGAAACTAAGTTTTTAAGTCACCCATTTGAATTTTTTTTGAAAGGTAAAAAGTGTCCTCTGCTCTTGAGCAGCCACTAATTGATTTAAGACAGAAATTGCATTTTGGCTTTGAAGAGGTATAGGTGAGCATCTTGGTTTGGAGGTATAAAATGGAGAGTACGATAGAATAAAGTTGGTAAATGATCGTAATCTAGAGCCCAAAGCTTTTCATTTCAAAGGAACGAAGCCCCATATACCCATGACTTTAAAATAGGCATTGGCTTCAGAACATATCTAGGTGGGGAAGGCAGGGGAGGCAAATGTTATCCCAGGTGGAGGACATCTCAGTACTTTTCCTGACATCATGGTTGGATATGCTGTTACTTTCCCAATGTGTAAGAGTTTCATCTGCAAATCAACACCTATTATTAAATATCTACTATGGGTAATCACTGAGGATATGTACAAAAAAAGCAAGATGTATGGTTCTGTTTTCAACGTGTTTCTAATCCACATATGTTAATATCATAACGTCATGTATGACTTTATAGGTTTGTCCATCTTATCTGCACAATAATCCTAAAGTGCAGGTAAAGCAGATACAATGTTTTTAAATTTACAAATGATAAAACTGTATCTCAGAGAGGGTAAGTTGTTTAGGATGGCACAGCTAGTAAATGTCATAATTGGGACCTGACATCAAGTCCCCTGATTTTGAGTCCAGCTAGCTTAATGGTTTTCACCTGAGTAGGGGAGGTTTTCGACTATGTTTAAGTGCTCACTGCTGCTGCCTTCAGGGTTTAGACAGCTATCCCCCACTCTATGCATAGTAGACTATGGGAGAAAGTGAGGCGAATTGAGTGAGAGGGCAGTCTTATAAGTATTTAAGTACATATATGTGCATTTTCTCAGGTTTTAAAAACACTTCTGCTCTATGCAGCCAACCCTACCAATTCAGAAGCACTGAAGTGGGCATTTCCATGAGAAATAACAACCTAAGGTAGGTTATATATAATTGGTGGCATGTGGATAATTGAAAATCAGAATGCTGTGAATTCAGGGACAAGAAATGTCATTTCTGACTCAGGAGGTCAGGAAACCCTTTTAGAACAGGTTAGACCTTAAGGATGACCAGGAGGAAGGTGTGATTCAGGGAGTTCGTGAGACTGAATACTGAGAGGGGCTCAACTGTGTTTTCCTTCTAAGTGCCACCAGTGGCTAGCTGTTTGACCTTAAGCAAGTCTTATAATCTCTCTGAGGTTCAGCTTTCCCACGTATAAAATGGGGATAAAATGCCCACCGCATTGGGATGCTGTGGGGATTAAATGAGAAAACACATGTATGTGTCTAGTACCTGCTACAATTGCAGCACTCAAGAAAGAGGAATTCCTCTCATCTTCTCTAAGTTAAAAAGGAACTTTTTCTAATTCTACAAAAACTTCCTTTCCCACCTTAGCAGAAATGTCTTTGTTTCCTCATCTATGGAGTTCTGCCTGTCTTTTAAGGCCTCTTTTAGAAGTTAGATCCTCTAAAAACTCTGAATGCTTCTCTCTCTGGGATGTCATTTTGTCCTTTCAGAATTCCCATAGGATTTCCCACTTTTCTCACTCTGGCTCCAACTCCACTTTGTCCTGGAATGCATTCTGTCCTATCTGCCTCCTATTTGCATCCTTGTCTTTAAATCTCTGCCATCCCTGACACAGGTCCTTTCTTTTATTAGCTTCTGAACACATTCTGGGGGTCTTGATGTTCTCTTTTAGTCTGAAATGAAGGCCCCCTAAGTTAGTTTTCTTGAGTTGGGGACTTGCTCCAATCACTTGGGATTTTTTTCTAATCCGTAACAGTTACACTAATCGGATTTAAAACTGACTGAACACTTTTATTATAGCCTGCCAGAGGTATGCATTAAAATTTAACACTGTTTCCTCTTTGAACAGAAGAAAGTACTTATGGTGTGATTATATAGGATTAGAATTTTTCATTAAAATGGATTTTAAACACTTCAGCAAGTAAAAGGCAGAATCCTACTTAATGAGTTTTTAAAGGTAGTGAAAGTAAGCAAAGTTGCACAGAACCATTTCTCCTCCCCTTGCATAAAGCCCCTCTTTCACTGTGATGTACTGTGCACATACCATGGCCTCATGACTTGTCAAGGGGCGCTATTTGCGCAGAGCAACAGAAGACAAAGCCTGTTATAAAACGAAGGAAAGATTATACAGAAATCTAAGAGCAGATCAGAATGCTTCACAGCCTTGAAGATAGAGAATATCTGAATTATGACTAATGTGATTTTATAAACTTGACACTTTGAACTGAGGAAGGTACTTTATGATTGGTGATCATCTTAAGAGGCTTAAAGTCAAGCATTGCTATAGAAAGTTAAAGGTCCAAGGATTTGAAGGCAGTTACTGAGGTCAGTGTGGCTCACGGTGGTGGATGGGTACCTGCAGCCTTCCCTGTGAGGCCTGGTTCTTTTGGAGGTTGGCAGTTGCAGTGCCATTTAATACTGCCCCGGTGGCCACGTGCAGATGCAGAAGCTGCAGATTGCAAAGCTCAGGCCTCTGAAAACAGGAAATCCAGCCAAAATATTTAACCAAGTAATTTTATCACCGCCTTTGAAGGTCTATGGTATGCATTTTAGGTGGGTTCAGGAGCACACGTATATCAAATAAAGGACTTGGGTTGAAATTAATCTGCCTCAGATCTGTTACCTAGCAAGATCTAAAGAGTCAATTTTCTAAGCATTTCTGAAACAGGAGTTTTTGGAATTGGAGCAAGGCTGCTCAGTGGCAACAGTTTAAGTTTTCTCTGATGTGAACTTTGATAGGAACAGAATGGCTATTGGAAATGTTGTGTGTACATTCTCATTTATGGCTAATTAGAAGTATTTTTGTGACTGGATTTGGGGAAATGCGTCATGAGTGTCAGCACACTGCAGTGCACAGTTAATAAGAATTGGCACTGAAATCACATGTATCATACTTGGAAGCAAACTTTGTACACAACAATTCTTTCTTCATCACAGTCTCATTTATAACTAATTAAAACTATTTTTTATCTCGTATCTGGCAAATTCAACATGAATGTCAGCAAAATGTACTACACTAACAGTTACATTTCAATTAAGAAAAAAAAATCACTAACGTGAACTTGCATGCCTCATGAAGAACTGGGTGACCAGAAAGCTGGGAAGTGAATTCTTTGGGTAGGTAGGACACCTTGGGGGATGAGGAAGTTTGCCAGACCTACCCTATCCCACCAGCATCCAAGTGGAATCTTTGAAGGGTTTTATTCTTCCCTTTTTCTACTTTCCTCCTACTCTTCCTCCTCCTCTCTTCTCTCTCCCTGCATGCTTTCTGTTTTCCTTCTTCCCTCTTTTCCTCCCACTCTGTCTACCCCCTTTCTTCTTTCTCTTTTCATTTTTTTCCCTTCTTTCTTTCTGGAAGTAGAAGCTGCCTTACGTGCAGGAGTAGAATGGCTATGTATGGATGGTCATAAGGCCATGTATAGTCAGGCATATCTTCCCTCCCTGACAAACTAAAGGTTGTAGCATGTAATCCCTTCAGTTTTTTCCTTTTAACAATCAATTAAAAATAAATTATAATAGCTAAACTTTGTGTAGCATTTACTACGGGCCAGGCACCATTCTAAAAACTTTACCTATATTTTTCAGTTAATTTTCTTAATAGCCCAATGAAGTCAGTAATACATTATTATTATCTCCATTTTATACATGGGGAAACAGAAGCCCCAAAAAATGAAATAACTCACCCAAGGCCACAAAATCATAAGTGACAGAGCCAGAATTTAAACGTGGTAATATGGTTCCAGAGTCTGCGGTCTTAACCATGATGCTAAACTGTTTCTTCAGTTTTTGTTTATACATTTATTGCTTTAATTTTTTTGATTTTATAATTAACCTATGCTTATTATAAATTTAAAACAAGAAAAGTGCAAAGAAAGTGAATGCCTACCTGACATTCCATATTCCAGATGTAATTACCATTAGCATGTTGATGACTATTGTTTATTCATCATAGGTCTGGATTCATGTATGTGTGATTTTACATGAATGGAGACATATTATCATGCTATACATGTGGGATTTTTAAGGCCCTCTTTTGCTTTGTTTTCCTGACCTCTTCCCCTTCATTTCCATAACCCCAACCATGTTTAGCAAATGAGCAATGTACCCTGTTATGGTTCACATAAATAAAATTAAAAATAAGTATGCTTATATACAGATAGAAAGTTGAGTTTTTTCTGTTTTTTTTTTTTTTTTTTTTTTTTTTTTGCATCTTGCTTTTCTTACTCAACAATATGTCATGGACATTTCTCAAATCAACTGGACTGATTTCTCTCACTCTCATTAATGGTTGCTGTTATGGTTTGGCTTTGTCCCCACCCAAATCTCAACTTGAATTGTAGCTTCCATAATTCCCATGTGCTGTGCGAGGCACCTAGTGGGAAATAATTGAATCATAGGTGTGATTTTCCCCATGAAATCTCATGGTAGTGAACAGGTTCTCATGGTGGTGAATAGGTCTCATGAGATCTCATGGTTTTATAAGGGACTCCCTTTCACTTGGTTCTCATTCTCTCTTGCCTGCCATCATGTAAGATGTGCCTTTTGCCTTCCACTATGATTGTGAAGCCTCCCCAGCCATGCAGAACTGTGAGTCCATTAAAGCTCTTTTTCTTTATAAATTATCCAGTCTCAGGTATGTCTTTTTCAACAGTGTGAAAATGGACCAATACAGTTGCATATTTCAGTGTATGATTAATTTTATATATTCCTCCAATTACAAAATCCTGCAAACTTAATATTTCCCTGTATACAGTGTTTTAGCTTGACTTCCTCCTACAGCAGAGCCTGAGACAAGGACTTACATGATGTAATCACATAGGGTAGGTATTTTACATAGGAGGAAAGTAAGGCTCAGAGGTGTGCTGAAGTCACTTGCCCCAAATCACACCTTCAATACATGGCAAGTCTGGCAATCAAACCCCAAACCTCCAAAGCCTCAGCCTCTTCTATCAAACCAATGAGCAAACCTTCCTTACTTCTCTTTCTTGGGCTGTTTTTATTCATTTCACTTCCATGAAAATATATTATGGGTTGACAAATTGTGAATACTCCAAGACTCTGCATTATGTTTCTAAAATATACTGCCTTTTCTCAATCATTTAAATGAGAGTGCACCTGAAAGCACATGTCATTAAACAGAAGAATAAAATCACTTTTGAAAACTATTAACTAAAATAGCCCACCTTTATGTCTTACACCATAATCATTAGGCCTGACAACAAATAATGTGTTTCCTTATCCATTTGGGAGCAGGGCCTTTTATGTGTATCTTCTGAAATGAAGAGAGTTACCTTCTGGCTATTGAAAATAATGTGGTAGCTGAGGAAATTAATGGGAAAAATAAAGCGTGGGCTCAGTGTATCTGGCTTAGGCTTGGGTTCCAACTGGCCCATGAATTATGAGACACTAATATGCTAAACGATTAATCTTTCATTAATGATGTGTAATCATTTGGGAAGACTTTCTCCCCAGGACAGCACACAAGTGACTTACAGAAATGGTATCAAATCACAAATTAAGAGTTATTTGGAGAAGGCATCACACTCTTCTCTATGCTTGAATGCATTAAGTTGGGGTAGTCAGAGCAGCATTCCACCTGTGAATGCCAACTGCAAGTCCAGGGCCTTCAAAGCTGAAGTGATCTATTCCAAGCGCCTATGTGCCTATATCTGTCATCTATTGCTATATAACCCACTATCACAAAGCAGCTACCATTTTATTACATCTCACAATTCTGTGGGTCAGGAATTCAGGCAATTCTGCTCCATGGGCTTTAGTTAGCACAACTTGGTAGCATTTGGCTGGTGTCTGGTTTGGTCTGGAGGGTTCAGGACAGCTTTACTCACATGTATGGTGCTTTGGAAGTCTCAGCTGGGCCCTTGTCCCTTGCTGTGTAATCTCAGGGCCTTGTCTTATGGTTTCTCCATCAGAATAGTTGGGCTTTTTACATATGGCATACAAGTGGAAGTGGAGGTTGTTGGTGTCTTAAGGTCTGAAACTTGAAATAGGCTTGGCATTCCTTCCATTGTATTTTATGGGTCGGAGGAGTTATAGAGCCCATCCAGATTCCAGGGGATGAAACAGAGATTCCACCTCTTGATGGGAGGTGTGTCAAAGAATTTGGTACCATCTTCAAACTGCCTCAATCTATCCTTTTCCCCACTGTTAAGATATATGAAGAGGGAGAAGGAAAATATCAGGTAAAGTAGTCCCAGGCAGACACCTTGCCTGGTCTGTCAGCCTGGAGGGAGAAGTGGAGGACTTAGGCCATGCATAAGCTCAAGTAGTAATTGAACTTGGGTGACAAAGCATCCAAGTACACCTCTGTCAGCCCCCTGTTGTACTGGCCTTGGCAATCTTAAAATACTGTAAGCTCAAATTCCCAGGATAAGAAGCCTGTGATCCATATCTTTAACCTGAGCCCCTGTGTGGCCCCTTGCGGCACCTGCAGTGAGCAGCTGGCAAGCAGGAACATGGCCACATGGCTTCAGGAAGAGCTTCCCGCTACAAAGTGGTGAACATCCTGAGCTTCATCATCCAGGGAGAAAGTGTTCCAAAGTATGAGGAGGGAGAGAGGATCAGTAACACAGGATAAAAAAACACCACTTGCCTTCTGCTTAACAGAGAAATTGGGGATGAATTGGAATTTGGGGATGAATTCTACTATTTTGCTTCAAGATTAGTTTGCATCAAAAAAACAAAAAACAAAAAACAGAAAATTTAAGCTAAAGATGTCATCTCAGCATGATTGGTGCAAGGATGTCACTTTCCAGTTTTCTGATGCAGAAAGCATTATAGCGCTAGGGACTAAAATGTGGGCTGTTGGGGATCTGACTGGCTGGAATTGAATTCCAACTTCAAAAGTTGCTGCAGTGTGATTTCTTAGTTCCTTCATCTGTAGAATGGGAGTAATAATAATAATAATAATAAATAATGATAATGGTAGTCATAAACACTCTCTTCATAGGACTGATGTAAGTATTAAATGAGATGGCACATACAAAATTCGTAGTACTGTGCTTGACACTTATTAAGTGGCCAACACACTGAAAAGTTTCAATAAATGTCAACTTTTATCACTGTTATTATAGCAATAACCCCCATTCTGGAGGTGGAACATAAGAGCACTGGAGGCCTGGAGAAAGGGGGGGGGGTTGAAATTCAAGTAAGACTTCTCATTCCTCTCTCTCTCTGGTTATATGCACTGGGGTATAATGTGATCTATAAACTCTTCTGTCTGTTGACATGCCAGCAAATGATATGTCTTTCTGATCTACTTAGGTTTTCAAGCTTAATGTAAGGGCCCAGGTGCTGGAGGCTCGGGGCTGTTCTGGCTTTTACAAACCCTCTGCATACTCTAATAAATAAAGCATTCACTCAGAGAGTCTGAGAGCTGGGGATCCACATTGCGTGCAAATCCAGATCAGTGGCTTAGCTTCTTCCAGGTTGAAGTTAATCATAACTGACATGTTAGAGTAAAACTACTTTATAAAATCAATATTAAATTTACAACCTTTGACATCCTGGGACATCAAAGATAAAGGGGAAATAAGCCATGGAATAAACAGTCCTCCAGCTATACCACCTGCTTGAGGAGATGGAGAGATGCGGGAAACCAGGAGACCAAATGGTACACTGTTAGTATTGTTTTTGTACTAACGACTCAACATCAATAAAAACATTACAAAACATCATACAGACGTTTACACACAGGAGAGCTCTGCCAAACCAAAAGACCTCCAGAATCACTCCAGAGGGAAGCAGCTAGATTCCTTCTCTGACAGCGAGGCTTGATTTCCCTGGACAGTGAGATGCTGCAATCACAGAGTGAACATCAGTTTATGAGGCTGGCAGATCCCCTGCTGAGATCCTAACCTATCTGACCAGGATCCCTGCTCTAATAAAAGTCTGCTCCTCTTCCGTAGGTCCTCCCTTTAGTCACAGGGACACAAATATAGCAGAAGGAGACAGTTGGAAGCGGAGTCAAACTACAAAGGTCACAAGGTGAGAATGTGTGCTGCTGAGTGCTCCTCAGTGGTTACTAACTCCCAGCTGTTCATGTCTGAGTAGGATTCTTAACTCTGGAAAAGGGACGTTAATTGTGAACTATAGAGGTAGAACTGCCTTACTTACTACCAGGAGGAATTGGTCTGATGCAGAAGACCCTGTAGCATCCAGCATTGGCAGGATAATGAAGGACTTTCTAAGTCCCTTGCATCCGGAAGTTTTTTTGTCCCAAGGACTAGTCAGAGAACTGTTTCACTTCTGTGGTGGGTCTGAGTTAGTTGGATAAATTAGCAAGCATTCTAGGAAAGGTAGCAGGAGAAGGCAAAGGCAGGATGCTTGGCTGTTTAAATGGACTCTTCCCTTGGCTGTTTAGATAGACTCTTCTACAGTTCTTTTGGAAAAACAGCTTGAGTTTATGTCCTGGCTCACCTGCACTCAAGGTTTTGAACTTCTATTTTGAACTTACCAAAATAGATGTTGGATTCAGTGCTTCCAACTATGAAACCTTTAAGGAGAATAGCAGCAATTTCAGTTTTATCCCACCCCATCCTCACTTACAGACTTCCCTGTCTCCTGTCTAACCCTCTAAAGAGAGACAGGCACACGAAGACCAAATCTATCAGTAGCAGTATTCAGTTTTCATCTGCTTCTTGAATGCAAAACAAAACATAACTAACTTTGTCCATTTAAAATCCCACAGAAACCAACTCACCCAAAGCAAGCAGGTCAAAGATTAGGAAATGAGCAGCTGTCCATAGGTCTTGTTGACATGTGTGAGTGTGAGTGTGTGGGAGCCTGTGGCGTGATAGATGAGAAAAACAAACACCTCCTTGAGCCTGATCTGTATAGAGTGTGAACAATTACCTCAAATATATAAAATGATTTTGCTTCTTTGGTTAAGAGGTAAACTCCATGAGTTTCTAGAATGGTGTCCAGAAAATAGAATGTGCTATTGTTATTAAGTTTTTGGTGAATAAATGAATTGCAGTTTCCTAGATAAGTTATGGGAGGAAACTGAGACTTATTTAGGGCTTAATCTGTATCAGCCACTATAGTAGGCCCTGTAATTATGCTTTCTTACAATATTCCTGTATTTGTTTTTTATTGCATCTCTAACAAGTTACCACAAATACAGTAGATTAAAACAATGCCTGGTCATGGGAGCCTTCCAGGTACCAAGTTGGTTAATGTTCATTCTGCTAGCTTAAGGAGAATAATATGTGGGGAATAGAAAAATGAAAAAAAAAATTGATATAAAATTTAAAAGAAAAAATTAGTACTGAATATTTTCTTATAACATGAAACCACTAGAGAAAGTACTTGATTGCATTAAAAAAGGTGGTTTGGAATTTCTGTGGGTTTGATGGAGGCCTCTACCAGAGACTAGGTAGGAAGCTACCCTAATAGCTGATGCTCAATCTGCTTCCCATTTTTATAAGGATGCAAAATAAAAACCAACCTTCTTGAATTTCTTTCTCTGGTGCTAATAGGATAGAACAGCAATGACATAACACAAAAAATGGGATATGATTTACAGGTGAACCAGATGATTCCCATTTCATCTCATTGAATTGTTATCTTTTGAAGAGTTCCTTTTTGTGGATTACAAAGAGAATGCAATCACTTTAGAAATCCCCAGTGAGTTTCATAATGAACCCTACTTACATTGTGTTGACACTAATAGTAACTATAACCATGATCTTCAAATCTTCATGTAGGAGGCAGGTTTATTGAAATTATAGCATGGGCCATGAATCCATTTAAAAACGTATTTTTAAAAATGAGCTTTATGGTAACCAAAAGCCATTTAAACCAGTTTCATTTACAAATATGAATGTTACATTATAATGAAATCAGTGTAGTTTACCTCATGAAAAATTACATTTTGCTGACAAGTTTTGCTCCGTTTAGTTTCAAATCAAATTAAGAAACTAAGTAAACCAAACATTTATATGACTGACTCATACTGTGAAAAAAATGTGATCACAGCTTCATATCACAAAACTATTAAATTCTGTTCAAGTAATTTCCTCTCAGCATTTCCTTTCCTCATTTAAGTTTTCCTCCTTAACCAAAAAGCATCAAATTAGAAAGCTTAAATGCCTAAAGTATTAACACTCTCAGGAAAAGAATGATTGCCCTTCAGAACGGGGGCTAAACCTCACCAACCTACCTGACCAAGGTAAATCATTATAAAGGAACAGGCACAGAAGATTTTGGGGGGTTGTTTTTATATTCTTTTCTAATAGTTTGATTTTTGGTTTGAAGTTTCCTTAAAATTAATCCTTTAAAATCTTTTCCAGCAGTGCGCAATTCAGCAACTTCAGGGAACAAGATGGCCAGACACTTTTATCTTTAAAGACTAGGTTTAGATTAGTGGGATTGTATTGAAGTAACTTTTGCTATTTCGAGTTTGATAAATTGTAACTCGCATATGGTTCAATTAGCATTCCTGTGAATAAATTTAACATTTCCCTCTATGTGATCCTTGCTTAATTTTGGTCTCTCTAGTTCATTTTCACTATACCTGTTTAGGAATGAAATTTTGAAATTTTATCTGTCTTAAATTTTATATTTATTAGTACATACACTTGGAGATTTGTTAGATATGGCTGATGTATTATAAGGTGGCAAATGTATAATGACCCTCTCTCCCATGCCAAGCACAGAAAATCTTTTTCACTGAATTTGGACTCAGTTTCAATGTTCTTAATACATTGCTGTAGACAGTCATTGACAGTTAAGTAGGCATTTGTGTCAAAACCTTTGGCATCAGGGTATAGTTTACAAAATAGAAACTGCTTTAGATATTTTCTGCAGAAAGGAGTGTAATGCAGGATATTAAGTGCTTACAAAATTGCTAGAAGGTCTGGAAAAGCAGGACTCAAGCCTGACCTTCAGTACTCCTGGAGCATGCAGAACTGAGGTCCCAGGAAACTATTAGATGCTGCAATCAGGAATAGAGGGAATCAGGAGGCTACAATGGAAAATTCTGAAGTTCCAGAACACATTGCTGTAGCTACAAGACAGGGATAAGAAAGCTGCAATCAGAAGGTCGGCATTACCATCCCTGACTCTCAGCACCCAGGAAGCTGTTGACTGGACAGTGGGATACAGAATATGGCTGCTGCTCCCACAGATGCCATTATCTCTTTCTTTTTTCTTTTTAGGATTATATCATTCAATTTACTTACTATTTTCAGTATGTATCAGCACCATGCTAGGTGTTAAAGACAGAAAGGTGAAAGGAGGCCAGGTGCCAGGTGAAAAGTGGTTCATATCTATAATCTCAGCACTTTGGGAGGCCAAGGTAGGCAGATTACTTGAGGTCTGGAGTTTAGACCAGCCTGGCCAACATGAAACCCTGTCTCTACTAAAAATACAAAAATTCACTAGATGTGGTGGCGCAAGCCTGTAATCCCAGCTACTTGGGATGCTGAGGCAAAAGAATTGCTTGAGCCTGGGAGATGGAGGTTGCAGTCAGCTGAGACTGCACCACTGTACTCCAGCCTGGGTGTAGAGTGAGACTCTGTCTCAAAAAAAAAAAAAAAGGGTGAAAAGATAACAAATGATATTTTTAATTTTATTTTTTAATGGACAAATAATGATTGTATATATTTATGGGATATATAGTGATGTTTTGATACACATAATGTATCATGTTCAGATCAGGGTAATTAGCATATCCATCATCTAAAATACTTATTATTTCCTTGTGCAACTGTCTCTTGACACCTAGAAAACTAGACACTGGACACTGAACATCAAGTCAAGAAAACCTCATGCTAAGATGCTTTTGTTGAAATTTGATTGGGGAAACCTCATTTTCTCCTGAATTCTGGCTTCAAGGAAGCCTATGGGATGTAGTCGGCAGCACAGTAAGGCACAATAAAGTCAGAATGGATCCTGATGGAATATCCACAGCAAAACTCTGCTCTCTCTAACACCATTGAGGCTTCACTGTAGAGAGATGCAGAACTTGTTTGCAGAATAAGAGGAAGGTTGAAGAACTGGTTTTTCTTAGAAGATATCATGAGACTTTAGGAGATTTGATCCCTAACTTCTACCTAGAGGCCACAGGGAATGATAATTCTTGCTTCTTATTGTTAATTTCTTCTTTTTCCTCAGCAATTCATTTTTCCCAAGAACTTAATTTTAGTTTTTGAGCTACTGGATGCTGTTGTATTAATTACATCTTTGCATCTGCTGACCCTGCCTTTCCCTCTCACAAGAAAGGAACGTACTTTCTATCTTTAATCAGTTTCTTACCTGAATTAACAGAGACTAGCTCTGTATGTTTCATATGGCAGCATATTATGCTGGCATTCAACTAATGCCACTTTATACTGAGTTAAAATAAAATGCAAAACAGGGAAATATATGTGAATATATTATCTAAATATTATAGATCTCGGCATAAAAAGTGCTCTTAATCTGAAGTTGGCAGCTACATTCATATCCCCCTGAGAAAAAAATTGATTCAGTGGTAAGCAAAAGCGCACAAGAACAGCATTGAAAAAATTGACTTGATAATCAATCCATTATGGCTGTGTGTGTAAGATACTTAACTTTTTTAAAGTACCCTAACCTTTACGTGTGATATCTTTCATTTATATGGTACCTCACAGTGTACTTGATTCTGAAGGCATCCTGTAAGCACATGTGACAGGATCAGAACAACAAAATGACATGTTTCAGTCATGGAACAGAATGGAACATGAACCCAGGTCTTTGAATTCTCAATGAAATTGTTTTCCACTACACTAAAGAAGATCAATATTTTTCTTCTTAGAGGAGTATTAGTACTAATAATTTGTAACCATGCCTTTAATGCACCTAGACAATATGAAATGCTTGCAAATATTCACAACAATACAATTTGATATACTAATGTTAAGAATTTGATGTTTCATTATTGCGATTGTATATAACTGGCAGAGTAACAGTTGCATGACATTTGCAACTTTGGTATGTGAGTTTTAACCTATTTTATAGCGTAATGTCCATTTTAGATACTACAGTTTAATAACCATTTTAGATTAACTATTCACATCTCTATTGATACTTTTTTTTCTAGGGAAAGTATATGTGTATAAAGAGCATGGCTACGAAGTTATAATTTTCCAGTCTCTCTTTTTGTAGTAAGCCCATCGCCATGTTTGTGTCCACACACAACCATTCCTTCCAAGGCTGTTTCAAGTGATCATCTCCTATTCTGCCTTCTCCGTTTGGTGTCATCATGTAAAACTTCTATTCCTTTCACCTGCCATATCTCACAAGAGACAACTGCATTTATGTAGGTTATACAACCTAAGATCACTTTATCATATATTTTGCTTTGTATGGTAATGTCATTAAGAATGGATTGCCATTCCTGTATTCTTCCAAAGCATCTTTCTTCTGGAGGAAGATAAGGTTAGAGGAAGGCTACCTAGTTTTTCTGACCCCAAATCATTTGATGTGATAATGAAACACAGCCTTCTTTAGGCTGTCAGGTCTCCATGAAAACAATACAGTTTTTAAGTCTGAGGAAGTTAAATCGCACAATGGAGGCCATCTGAAAAATTTTCACAAGGCAGGACTAGGCCTTGAATAGAAAATGCCAATCACAAAACTAAGCAGAGCTACCAGGAAATTTTATGTATTAAAAAAGAAAATACACATGTTATTTGCCTGTGTTCTTAAACAAATCATCTAGACCCTGTCATTCTACTTTCATTATGGGCAACTCCACAGAGAAAGATACTCAACTTACTTAGAAAAGTTTTTGTTTTTATTGCTTTTCTTCATTCTGGAAAAGGCAGCTTGCTAAGGATTACTCTCTTCTAAAAATATATACATATATATGATCCCTATAAAGAAAGAAGCAGGATGGCTAAGCTTTAGGTCAGAAGTCATTTGCATCCAGGTTGCCTGTAGGTGTCTAACTAATTTAGTTAGTAGAAATGAGATTCTAGGAACTGCAATAAATGGGCCAAGAAGTGCTCTCAGGTGGTAGTTTCTGATGGGTTGAAAGATCACACAGTGTCCTAGTTTTTGGTCTCTGCTAATAATCTGTTATGATGTACAGCAGGTTCTGGTATATAGAGTAATTCAAGTGCTCTTCTGTTGGGCATATGGTGCTTTTAAGAACACTCTAAGGGTTGATTTGACTGCCCTGGTTGATAGAAGACAGCACAGTGGGAAGGAAGAGAACAAGCTATGGATGGTGCGTGGGACTTAGGCGAGCAAGGGATTCAGATGAGAGCAGAGCTGCTGAGAAAACAACATACAGTGAGTTAATTAGAAAACCAATTTTGCCATCATTTAAGTTGCATAATACTGTTTCTTAAGGTAAGAGTAGTGCACATGTACCTCACAAATAATATGCATATATACAAACATATATATTTAAAATATGTATATTATAGTATGTGCATGTATGCATATATACATATTCATATACTAAATAACAAACTCACATGAGGCACAAACTCACGCAAAGAACAAGCTTTAACCTTCACTGCTATAACTGAGAGTTGGGGAAGATATTTGATAGAAACAAAAAGAAATAATTCTAGAGGAAAGTTGAGTAACAAAAAATAATCTTCCAGGAAACAGCTTAGTACTCATTTTTTCCCCATTTAAAGACAGGGAATATAATACAGTCTTTTCATAGAGGTACCTACAGTTCCATTCACTGGCAAAAGGAGATATTTTATGTATAAAATTAACAGGTAAGTTTACACTCAGAGTGTCATGCTTCCAGAATCCCATGTTACAAGAATTTGTGTAATAGTAAAGAGAATCAGAAATTGTCAGAATAATAGGAATATGGCTGATTGAATATGTGTAGTTGTAGAAAACCCTTATCATTACAAATTTGAGTAATTTCAAGCAGAGAACTTGAGAACTCTGCAATCAGGGAGTCAGTTCTGCCACAAAAACTGTCCAGATACCCATCAGTATGAAACAGAGAAGGAGGTCTCAGATTCTAACAGATCTAGGAAGTCGAAGAAGAATATGTTTAATGCAGTCATAATAGATACTAACTAGTCATTCCAGGCAAATAGTTTTTTTAAACCATGGCTGTCCAACACATAATCTGTGACCAAATTAATCCCATCTTAAATTGGGTTGCAGCCCACCTGAGATTTTGGAGAAAAAAATTGTTTTCCCTAATTATCTAATTTCTTCATCCTAACCAGCTGACATGTTCAACAAAGAGCCGACTGTTGCTGGGCTTGACACAGAAGGTTTAGATCAATAATTCTAATTAAAGTCAAAGTAATCAGTTACATACTTGAGAGTTGTTCAAGTTTAAATACATACTTTAATATCATAACATGTTATGAATGATTGTGAAATGAAGCAAAATTAGCATAAATAACTCTTTGTTAGAGACTACCCATGCTTGAGTTGAGTTCAATATTCACTGAACCCACTATTACCACCTAGATAAATAAGTAAACAAATGTCATTTACCGTTGAAGACATGAATATGCTCCTAGCCCAAAAGCATAAAGAGGAAGAAAAGGGGAAAATTAAAGCTATTAAGTGCCCTGATGTGCCAGGAATGGCTTTAAGAGTCTTTTATACATCTTTTTCTCTAATGTCTCCCAAAAGGCCCACAACATACAAATGATTGTTTCTACTTTATAGACAAGGAAACTGAGGCATAGACAACTTACTTATTTTGACCAAAGTTATATACTTTGGCAAGGATATAGCCAGCTCTTTGAACTCATGATTCTAAAGGTGATATTCCCAGTTATGACTATATATTATTTACATTTTGCTGCATATGTATATTTATGAATATGTTAATTGTTTCTTAGACCTATGTGTTAATTCACTTAGGACAATGGCCTCCAGCTGCATCCATGTTGCTGCAAAGAACATGATTTTACTCTTTTTATAGATAATATTTCATGTTTGATAGAACAATTTGTTTTCTTTTGGATATATACCCAGTAACGGGATTGTTGGGTTGAATGCTAGCTCTGTTTTAAGTTCTTTCAGAAATATCCAAAATGTTTTCCATGGCTACTGCGGATTCAGGTCTCCTCAGTTATCGATAATGGAAAATGATGTTATTATATAATTATTAATAAGATTCTTAATGAAGTAATATTTTTGTTCCCTAGAAAACTATTAGTCAACAGAACTCAATCATTAAGAATGACCTTTTGGGGAGGTAGGATAATGGTGAATTTTTAGTTTCTCCTTTGTGCTTTTTCATGTTTCCTATTTATTCATGAATATCATAGATTATTCTTCTACATTTTTAAGTCAATATTACTTAAAAAATAAAACAGAGGTTTTGATATAGAGAGCTATCTAAAATAGGTGGATCCAAATATCATTTGTAATGCTTTTTTGGACATTAGTAGTAAACTAACAAAACACACCTTGCTTGATGAGGGTCCATTTCTTTTTGAGTATATTCTTTCTTGAATTTACTTGGTCAACTCTTATTTCCAAAATTTATTTCAAAGAAATAAATTCAATTCAAAACACATGTTTGAAACAACTTATGCAGGAAGTGGCAAATGGTAGCGTGCATTTGGGTCCAATTGTTAATTGTTGTTTCACATCTGAAATAATCACATCTATAAAAGAGACTAGGAAAGTTTACATATTTTATATCCAAAAGAGAAGCTGAATATTAGAATGGCTGATAGCAAGAGCTCTAGGACCAGATGGTAGGTCAAATCTCAGGTTCATCATTGTTGGGTATATAATCTATAGTAAATTTAAAGACATTGCTATAGATTAGCTTAGTCTTCTGGAAGATGAAAATAATAATAGTACTTATACCACATAGGTTTGTTGGGAGAATTAAGAAAATTAATATGCTTAAAGCACCTAGAACAGTACCTGATACTCCATAAGCATTCAATAAATATTAACTATTATTTAGCCCAGATGAACATATATTACAGTAAGAAAGAAACTAGCTTACAAGTTTTTACAAGGAATTGTGTTATATAAAAATAAAATAAATACAGGATTAAAAGATTTTCTCACAAAATACAAATCAATCCTCATGGCATGAAATATTTGAAATTATATTATATACTATGTTTGAACTCACTTGATATTTGTAACTTCTATCCAGGCAGTTGATGTCTGTGTAGGAAGTCTTGAGCTCGAAAAGGTTGTCTGAAAATTACATTTTTCTGTCTTCTTTTTTTGTCCTTTTTTATGTCAGATAATCTACAGTGGTTATGAAATTAATCTTAGTCCCTCCCTTCCTTTATTTTATCAGGAGAGGAATGTTGAAAGTATGTGGGAAGAGTGCAGGCAGTTAGAAGTTTGGCCTTTAAATGCCTAATAATAGCTATAACAAACACTTTACCATGAATCAGTACTGATCAAAGCACTCTTCATGAATTAAATTCATCTTCTCAATAAACCTATAATATATATATTATGATATATATGATTATTTTCTTTTACAGATGAGAAAATTAATCTCTAGAAATTAGTCACAAAACTAGTTAAATGGTGGAAATTTGATTAAAATCTAAGTAGTTAAAAGTAAATTCAGGCTTTCCTATCAGATCCATCTTGTCCAACAATGAAAACAAATAACAGAAAAAGTAACCATACATACTAACTTTAGGTAGGGAGGGATGGTATTTAAAATATCCACCAATGGATCAACTCAGGCACTAATTCTGACTAATCGGAATGGTTGTCAGTTTTATATAACTGGCATGACTATACTAGTGTGAACTGTATGAACACCAGCTTTGACTTTTTAAGGAAAAAAATTAATTTGAGAAATAGATTACTTTACGTCTTCAAAAGAAAATTGACTCAGTGGAAATCTTATAAGCCAGGAGATATGGGGGGCCTATTTTAAGTATTCGTAAGTAAAGAAATTCCAACCAGGAATTTCTTATCCCACCAAACTAAGCTTCATAAGCAAAAGAGAAAAAAATTTTTTTTCCAAGCCAACAAATGCTAAGGGAATTTGTTACCACTAGATCAGGTTTACAAGAGATCCTCAAGGGAGTTCTAGACATGAAAACAAGAACGATACCCGCTACCACAAAAATATACTTAAGTACCTAGCCCACCAACCCTTTTAAGCAACCACAAAATAGAAACTATAAAGCAACCAGCTAACAAGTTCATGATAGGATCAAAGCCTCATGTATCAATATTTACTGTGAATGTAAATGGTCTAACCATCTCACTTAAAAGGTGCAGAGTGCCAATTGGATAAAAAAATAAGACCCATCTGTCTGCTGTCTTCAAGAGAACCATCTCACATGTAACAATCATAGGCTCAAAGTAAAGGATTGGAGGAAAATATATCATGCAAATGGAAAACAAAAAAAGGGCAAGGGTTGCTCTTCTTATATCAGATAAAACTGACTTTAAACCAACAACAAAAAGTAAAAAAGGACAAAGAAGGGCATTACTCTCAAAACCACACAATTGCATGGAAATTAAATAACTTGCTCCTGAATGACTTTTGGGTAATCAACAAAGTTAAGGCGGAAATTAATGAAAACAAAGATACAACATACTAAATTCTCTGGGAAGCAGCAAAAGCAGTGTTAGGAGAAAAGTTTATAGCATTAAATGCCTACCTTAAAAAGTTAGAAAGATATCAAATTCACAATCTAACATTACACCTAAAAGAACCAGAAAAACCAGAACAAACTAACCCCAAAGCTAACACAAGAAAAGAAATATTTAAAATCAGAGAAAAACTGAATGAAATTGAGATGCAAAGATTTATACAAAAAAATCAATGAAACCAAAAGTTGGTTCTTCGAAAGGACAAACAAGATTGATAGACTACTAGATAGGTTAACAAAGAAAAAAGACAAGACTCAAATAAGCACAATCAGAAATGACAAAGGTGACATTACAAGTGATCCCACAGTAAGGCAAAACATCCTCAGAGGCTTTATGAACAACTCTATGCACACAAAATAGAAAATCTAGAGGAAATGGATACATTTATGGAAACACATAATCTCCCAAGATTGAATCAAGAAGAAATTGAAACCATGATCAGACCAATACTAAATTCCAAAATTGAATCAGTGGTAAAAAGCCTACCAACCAAAAAAACCTCTGGATCACATGGATCCACAGCCAAATTGTACCAGACATACAAAGAAGAGTTGGCACCAATTCTACCAAAACTATTGCAAAAAAATGAGGAGGAGTGGCTCCTCTGTAACTCATTTTACAAAGTCAGTATCACCCTAATACCAAAATCTGAAAAAAACTCAGGGAAAAAAGAAAAGTAAAGGCCACTATCTCTGATGAACATAGATGCAAAATCATCAACAAAAATACTAGCAAACTGAATCCAACAGCACATCAAAAAGTTAATTCCCCATGATCCAGTAGGCATCATTCTGCAAATGCAAGGTTATTTCAACATATGCAAATTGATGAATGTGATTCATCATATAAACAGAATTAAAAACAAAAACCATATGACCATCTCAATCAATGCAGATAAAGCTTTTGACAAAATCCAGTATCCATTCATGATAAAACCATCAAGAAACTAGGCAGCAAAGGAACATACCTCAAAATAAGAGCTGTCTATGACAAACCCACAGCCAACATCATACTGAATATGAAAAGCTGGAAACATTCCCCCTGAGAACTATAACAAGACAAGGCTACCCATTCTCACTACTCCTATTCAACATAGTACTGGATCCTAACCAGAGTAATCAGGCAAGAGAAGGAATTAAAAGGCATCCAGAGGCTGAGGCAGGTGGATTACTTGAGCCCACGAATTTGAGACCAGCCTGGGCTACATGGGAAAACCCCATCTCTATGAAACAACAAAAAATTAGTCATGGTGGTGCCCAGCTACTTATTGTAGTCCCAGCTACTTGGGAAGCTGAAAGGAGGGAGTATGGGAGGCCAAGGCTACTGTGAGCCATGATCACACCACTGCACTCTCGCCTGGGTGACACAGCGAGATTCCGTCTCAAAACAAAACACAAACAAACAAAAACAAACCATCCAAATAGGAAAAGAAGTCAAACTATTTCTCTTTGCGGATAACATAATTCTACATCTAGAAAACTTTAAACACTGCCAAAAGGCTCCCAGAACTGATAAACGACTTCAGTAACGTTTCAGGATACAAAATCAGTGTACAAAAAAATCAGTAGCATTTTAATATACTGATAATGTTAAAGCTGAATGCCAAAACAAGATCACAGTCCCATTTACAGTAGACATACACACACACACACACACACACACACACACACACATACACGCACACAACCTAGGAATACATCTAACCAAGGAAATGAAAGATCTTTAAAAGGAGAACTACAAAACACTGCTAAAAGAAATCATAGATGACACAAACAAATGGAAAAACATTCCATGCTCAGGGACTGGAAGAATCAATATCATTAAAATGGCCATACTGCCCAAAGCAATCTACAGATTCAACGCTATTCTTATCAAACTACAGATGTCATTGTTCACAGAATTAGGAAAAGCTATTCTAAAATCCATGTGGAACTAAAAAAGAGTCCAGATAGCCAAAGGAATACCAGGCAAAAAGAACACAGCCAGAGGCATCACATTACTTGACTTCAAACTATACTATAAGTCTACAGTAACCCAAACAGCTACAGGCACAAAAACAGATATGTAGATCAATGGAACAGAATAGTGAACCCAGAAATAAAACTGCACACCTGTAGCCACCTAATTTTTGACAAAACTGACAAAAATAAGCATTGGGGAAAGGAATCCTTATTCAATAAATGGTGCTGGAATAGCTGGCTAGTGATATGCAGAAGAATGAAGCTGGATCCTTACCTTTCACCATATATAAAAATTAATCAAGATGGATGAAAGATTTAAATGTAAGACCTCAAATAAAGAATCATAGAAGAAAACCTGGGAAACACTATTCTGAACCTCAGCCATGGCGAAGAATTTAGGACTAAGTCCCCAAAAACAATTGCAATAAAAACAAAAATTGACAGGTAGAACCTAACTAAACTAAACAGCTTCTGCACAGCAAAAGAAGCTATCAACAAAGTAAATAGACAACCTGCAGAATGGGAGAAAATATTTGCAAATTATGCATCAAAGATCTAGTATTTAGAATCTGTAAGGAACTTAAACAGTTGAACAAGCAAAAAACAATCCTGTTAAAAAATGGGCAAAAGACGTGAAAAAAACATATCTCCAAAAAGACATACAGGCGACCAATAAATATATGAAAAAATGTTCAACATCACAAATCATCACAGAAATGCAAATCAAAACCACAATGAAATACCATCCCACACCAGTCCGAAGGGCTATTACCAAAAAGTCAAAAACCAACAGATGCTGGTGAGGCTGTGGAGAAAAGGAAATGCTTATACACGGTTGATGGATATGTAAAGTCTTTCAGTCACTGTGGAAAGCAGTTTGGAGATTTCTGAAAGAACTTCAAACAGAACTACCATTACTGGGTATATATCCAAAAGAAAACAAGTTGTTTTGCCAAAAAGATACATGCACTCTTACATTCATTGCAGCACTAGTCACAATAGCAAAGATGTGGAATCAACCTAAGTGCTCATCCATGATGGACTGGATAACGAAAATGTGATACATATGTACAATGGAATATTATACATCCATAAAAAAGAATGAAATTATGTTCTTTGCAGCAACATGAATGCAGCTGGAGGCCATTATTCTAAGCGAATTATCACAGGAACAGACAACCCAAGTATTGCATGTTCTCACTTGTAAGTGAGAGCTCAACTCATGGACATAAACAGAGCAACAGTAGAAACTCGGGACTACTAGAGAGGGGAAGGAAGGAGGGAGCAAGAGATGAAAAACTATTGGCTGCTATGCTCATTATATGGGTAATGGGGTCATTTGTATCCCAAACCTCAGCATCACACAATAGACCCAGATAACAAACCTGCATCTATATCCCCTGAACTAAAATGAAAGTTGAATAAAAGTTTTTTTTTTTTAAAGCTAATTGTAAGCATTGTGTGGAAAAAAATAAAAAGAGTCTGGTCAGGGAGATGCAGCTCTTAGACGTTCAGATAAAAACTTGGTTTCGGGGCCGGGCGCGGTGGCTCAAGCCTGTAATCCCAGCACTTTGGGAGGCCGAGGCGGGTGGATCACGAGGTCAAGAGATCGAGACCATCCTGGTCAACACGGTGAAACCCCGTCTCTACTAAAAATACAAAACATTAGCTGGGCATGGTGGCGCGTGCCTGTAATCCCAGCTACTCAGGAAGCTGAGGCAGGAGAATTGCCTGAACCCAGGAGGCGGAGGTTGCGGTGAGCCGAGATCGCGCCATTGCACTCCAGCCTGGGTAACGAGTGAAACTCCGTCCCAAAAAAAAAAACAAAAAAAAAAAAAAACAAAAAAAACTTGGTTTCAAAATCGCTGGATGAAACACAAACGGCAGATGCAGGACTCCCAGCTGA
Organism: Sapajus apella; assembly: GCF_009761245.1. Lineage (NCBI taxonomy): Eukaryota > Metazoa > Chordata > Mammalia > Primates > Cebidae > Sapajus > Sapajus apella. The sequence goes on from NW_022436990.1 coordinate 12,630,785, forward strand.
ACAGCCCCTTCTCAGGGTCTGTCCACGAGTCCCCGGCTTTCCACTCACCGTCTTCTGGCCTTCCTAATGGCCTGCAGCTGTTGTGCCCTTGGGCACCTCTGCCCCGGCCCAGGCTCTGATGCTATCCTCTGGCTCCTTCTGGGGTCTCTGCCAAGTGGAATAAGAGGCCCTGGCCTCTGCATGGGCTTCCGGCCGTGGGCAGCCTCTGGCATACCACCCCCCAGCCCAGGAAGTGGTGTACATATGTTGGGACCAGCCCTGTCCATGGGACCCTGGGGCCTGTGTGCTCTGCCCAAGACAGGGGATTCATTTTGAGGGAGGGCCTCTGACTCCATTCCTCCCACACAAGCGGTCTGTGCAGATTTCACCTGGTGCCTGCTTAGAGGACTCAGCTGTTCTGTTTACATCTTGGCGGCACCTCTCACCCTGACCCACGCAAAGGTTCTGGAGATTTCTGGAGAATATATTTATTTAAGCCACCTCTTCACTGCAAGTTACCAAAAGTGTCGGTTTAGGAAGTAAATGAAGGGTCAGTGAACAGAGTCAAACGCAGAAGTGGGCTTGTTATGGATAGGGCTTTCAGCATATGATAAAATGATAATTTGTTTTTAAAAAAAGAGTTGGAAAAACTGGTTTTCCAGTTGGAATAAGTAAAGGCTGAAGGTTTGTGTGTAGAAAAGAAAACCATGAAGGACTGGAAGGGAATGCAGGTGTCGTGTTTATAACCTTGTGGATGGAGTATCTCTTAACAAGGACTCCCAAGCTGGAAAGCAGGAGAGAACAAAGGTGAAAATTAAGGCAGGGCGCTGGGACCCTGCAGTGTGCTCTAGTCCCTGAGTGAGCTGAGGACTGTGCCCGCAGCCTCCTGGGGGCTGCTCCTCTCTAGTCAGGGTAAACGGGGCAGCCGGGGCCTGCAGCTGGGCCTGGACTGAAGCTGTCCCGCATGTCCCCTCCCTCCAGCATATGCTTACCTGTTCCCCTCTTGGCAGCAGTCTTGGGACAAAACAGAATGACTCAAGGACAGCACTTCCTGCAGAAAGTCCGGAAGTGCCCAGAATGGAAGGCACTGAAGCCTCTCTCGGGAAGGCCTCTCCCTCAGTAATGGACCATTCTTGGTGCAGACTCCTGACTGCACGCACGGAACCTTAGACGAGCTTGCATCCGTCCACATCGCCCCAGAGTCCCCATGAGGCAGGCAGCACGGGCGCCCAGACAGACGGGTTCAGCCTTCAGGACTGCGAGGTGACCTGTGAAACTGACCCAAGAATCCCAACAGGAGCAAAAGTGTGGGCCTGTGGTCGTATCCACAGCAAATTTCCACTTTCTCCTTGCTAATTTCTACATTGTTGGAAGTGTTTACAACCAGCTTGTGCTTTTGTAATACAACCTCAGGTAAGCGGGGCGCGCGGGGGAGGAAAGAAGATTGATTAAATAACAGGAGCTCGGAAAAGACCAATCAAGTCCAATATATAAGGCAGGTGAGTTCATTCTCTCACTACACACCTTGTTCAACTCTCAGATACCCATCAGCAAAATGACATGTTTTAAAGAACTATTTGAACCTGTTCTTCCCCAAACAATGCTGCATTCCTTGCTGGCACTATGAGCCAGTTGTGGTCATGCTTGAGATGGTAAAAACTGTCTAAAAGTAGCCCTGCCCTTCTCTAAATCCATCACAGCACCTGTCAAGGGAGGATTAGAATAGATTCTTGTTTGAATTCATTTCATTGATTTGGTGTCTGTTTGGTATTATGTAGGTAATAGGATAATGGGTCTGTATGGGAGATGCACCTGACAGCAATAATGTAAGCATATCCTAGAATAAGCCTTATGGCAGACACACCTGAATGGAATTTGGAATTCTGAGGTAAGGACTCCAGGATTAGCCAACCCAGAGATTCATTCCTTGTCTATGATAAACATCTGAACCCACGGTCTGTCCCGCAGAATGCAGTCCATGTGGGGATTGAGGCCCTTTGTTTTGGGTTGGATGAAGACTGCTGGGTGGATGTTGTTAGGAAAAGGGTGCTAAATGAAAATTCTATATAAACTGCATGCTTTTTGCAAGCAGTTGAAGATCTTTTGCCCCGTCTGCTGCCACTGAGCCATGTGGTTCTGCTGTCCAACCCACTGCCACTAGACTGGTCCCTGTAGGTAAGTTTCCTGCTAATAAAACCCTGTGTCTCATTTGCTGGTTCCAAGCCTCCTTTTTGGCCTCTTGAACCTGGTGCCATTCCTACTGAAGTTAATAGGGGTCTGGCACGACAGGGCTTAATGTTACAATAAGGCAGAATATACTCTCCACCAAGAATCAAATGACAAAAAAGTTAGTAGATTCCAGTTTGGTGTACTCTGATAAACCCACTCACATTTAATACTCTTTTACTGTTACAATAGCACATGCAAATATTCTCACTAAGGTTTTCTTCTGTTTCTCCTATAATGGAGAAACCAATTACCTCAGGCACTTAATTGCCTGAAATTTAATATTAAATCATAGCAGAAAATACATGTGGATCCTGGTCCTGGACCTGCTTCTGACAAGCTTTGAGCAGAACAGCTACTATATAAAACAGCCCCTACCTTAGGGAGCTGTGGGAGGACATGATGACATCAAGCCCATTAAGATAGCACTTTCTTTCTGGAACAATAGAAATACTAAAATATTTAAAATTTCTGTTTTCTTTTGACTCCAGGTAGTTTTTGAAAGTGCCAAAGTTCTTGAAGTTATACATACTTGAGAAAAACGTTTTGGTTATCATTACTCTTAAAAGTCAGTTAATTGAGGCCAGGCATGGTGGTTCACATTTGTAATCCCAGCACTTTGGGAGGCTAAGGCAGGCAGATCAGTTGAGGCCAGGAGTTTGAGGCCAGCCTAGCCAGCATGGTGAAACTCCAACTCTACTAAAAATACAATAATTAGCTAGGTGTGGTAGTGGGCACCTGTAATCCCAGCTACGTGGGTAGCTGAAGCAGAAGAATCGCTTGAATCTGGGAGGCAGAGGTTGCAGTGAACCGAGATTGCACCACTGCACTCCAGCCTCGGCGACAGAGCAAAATCCTGCCTAAAAAAAAATCTGTTAATTGAAGCAGAAAGTGTTTTTATTTTTTGGAGGGAGATCAGTGTCTTAAACATGTGGCATGATATAGCTATCATGAAGATGAACATCATGATTCACTTTGCTGTGGTGTGTCTCCTGCTTTTTTTTGCCCAGATGGCATATGTGAGGCCCAGTTTGGTGTGTTCCCCAGAACCGTAATCCTGTTATCATAGGGAAATTCTAGTTAAAACCTGAGAGACTTATTTTAGTATTATAGCTAATAAAGTACATTTTTGTTCATTAAATATTTCCTCATTCAGATTTTAGATAACTTTGTTGTTTTCTTAATGAAACAATAGACTCTTGCTTTTATGCTTTTTTTTTTTTAACTCCTCTGACTGGTTTTCTCCCAACTAGCCATTTTAAATAGACACTTCTTAGATGCTTAGATTTCTGACATTTTCATCTTCCAAATCAGAAAGCGCCAACAAACCACAACAATCTGTTTTACCTGGAATCCAGTAACAGAAAGAAATGAGATATTATTGAACTATTATTACTGTGTGACTTTTAAAGTTTTAATGTTATACTTTTGAATACTCTTTGCTTTTCTAAAATTGCTGTGGGTTTAGATGGACAATTATCTGGGCTTATCTCTGGTATAACATGTAATGAAAGCAACAGACAACAGAGGAATTCCGAGGGACTTGATTTAAGCCAAAACAGCTCGTGGAAGATAAAAACAGCAAACAAGGTGCACTGGAAGCACCGTTTAACTTCGTCAGGTTCTTGGCACCTGGTTTTTCAATTAATGCCATTTCTTCAGTTTAGAAATAAATCACACACATTTTAGCTCTAGGAGCACTTAGAGAAAGAATAGCATCACCCATCTCTAAAAATATCTCCCAGTGGATAAACTGTTAAGGAAACATGTTTGTGTTCACGCTTCAAATAGAAATATTTACTACTCAGACTCTGTACTTGAATATTTTTTTAACATCAAGTAACTAAGTTGGCTTTTTGTGAAATGATGACCCAAATCGGGGCACTGGGTCACTACTTGAGTAGCCAAAGCAGATGAGTAAGAATTTCAGAGTGTTGAGATAACAGAACCAGCTTATGTTAATACTGAATTTGGTTGTCTGTTTTAACTTAAAACACAATATTTCAGGAGAAGATCATGTTAGTAATTAGGTCCTGAAAACCTGGAAGATAATGAATGTTGTTGATATATTGAAGCTTTAGTGAAAGACTTACAGTCATTAAAATGAGCTCAGAAGATTCTAGTTCTGTGGGTATCTGGGCCGGTGGCATAGTTAATGTCACTATTGTTCTTCCTTAGTTTGACTTATATTCAGTGTATATTTTATACAATTTTGGTTTTTGAAATGCTCATTTTTTTTTTTAGGAGATACCACATATTTGGGGGTCTTTGATATAAACTAACTTGATGACTCAGCTCACATAATCTTACCAGGTATCAACCAACCCCTTATTACGTGTGTCTATCATCAATCCTGCATTGAGACCTTTGACTTTTTTAGTAAGTGACCCGACTTTAAAATAAGACAATTTACCTATTCTGGACAGCATCAAGAAGAAAGGAAAACGTTGAAAATAGTCTTATTTATTCTTTATTTGCAACTTTAGAGAATAGGATTATTTAGAATGGGATCATTGAACAAACACATTTTTTTTTTTTTGCAGTTACTCTTGGTGTTATTGTACATATTACACTTACTTTTGCTGCTTAAGCGTTTAATGTTTAGCTCATGCATTGCAGCCTGATTATATATGTATATTTTAAAAATCTTCATTCCTCTCTGCTTTGCTGTTTGTGAGATGGCTTCTATGGATGATAAAACCAAGGGTGTTTGAGAGACAAATACAGGAATATAAGTTGGTCAGCTTTATGACACTGGACACGTTAAGATGTGGTTTCTAGATATCAGGGCCTGCTTGAAGAGTCTTGATCCAAACACCAAAGATGGGAGTGAGGGCAGGGGTCCCACACAGCACAGGCTGGTCAGAAAATTGGGAGCAAATGACTCTAGTTAGTCATCATTCACTTTTTCTGTTGTTTTGGGAAGAATTTAATCTCAGCTCCACAGAGCTTTAGAAAAAGAATGATGCATTTCTGAAGCACTTAGCATGAAGAATCTGTTGATATCATTTGTATTATTAGAATTTCATATTATATTTGAATTCTTATGTACTTCTTTACATTATTTTTTCTAAGACTGGATTATGCCAGGATTTGTACTAAGTTCTGAGAATCAGGTGGAATGGTTTTTTATGGGTTTACATCTTTGTTTGAAATACATTTTTGAAGAAATGAATAATGGATTTCAAATTATGATAATCAAAACTCTTTACGGGACATTTAAAGGGCAAAGATCCATTTGATGTACTCCCTCCCCAATCCCCCATTCTTTACTTCCCAAACCCTCCTATTCCTTACCTTTTCTGAGGCCAAACTGAGGCAGCAGAACAAGAAGAATTGGAAGGAGGTTGTGGCCAATTATTCAGCAATGTTGCTTCAGCCCTCTTTGGATAAATACAGTAACAGATGAGCAGAGAGCCAGAGGTCCAACTGCTTCCTGGGACTCTGCCATTCTTGTCAAGTAACTCCAGCAAATCCAAAAGCATGAAGTTGGTTATTTTTAACTGCTCATCAAAGCCACCAGAAACAAATTTTTAAAGCTTTTCTTTCATTTTTGCTTCTTTACCTCTTTCTCCTTATTCTTCATTTTTGGGAGGTACTCTTGATTGGAAAGGGTTAAAAATAAAACTCAGCCATCTGAATTTTTAGAGACAGATGATGATAAAAATGGCCAGATATTAGGAAAGAGATAATGGGGAGAAACAATTTGTGGAACCCTTTTGGATTTTGAGAGAGTGATTATTAAAGAGAAAATAGTGGCTTCAATGTAGAGAACAATCTTAGTTAAGATTTTGGGAGTAGTGATGTATCTTAATATTTGGAAAACATTGGAAACATTTTTCATAAAAATTAAAATACTATCATATTAATATTATAAAATATAATCAAATCATTTATGATGTATAGAAATAAATGGCATGAATTCCATAGGTGCCAGAGATTTATTGAGTAATCAGAAAAAAATTAGAGTCTTAATATTGACAATATAAGTCTTGCAAAAACAAATAGCTTAGTAGGAAGCAGGAATCCAGGCTATTTTTTATGCTGTCAATTCAAATTAAAAACGGAAATGAAATAAAGGATTTCTGCCAAAATATATTATCACATATGGGAAATGAATTCACCTCCTCCTTCCTGGCCCATCAGCAACATGGAAAGTATTAACTTAAAACTTATTTCCCTTTTCCTCCATCTCTTTGAGCTGATAACTGAAACTCAATGGAGCTTTCTAATTAAAGAATAAGGTACCAATAGTGAAACACTTCACCTAACTCAATAGATTTATGGAAATTTACTAGAAGTGATCATTTCACAAATCCTGATGCCAAGAATAGGTGACTTTAGCCAGGTCTTTATCTTGAATGACTGTTCAAGATTTGTGGGCTTAGCCAAATTCAGACATGTTCTCCATGTTGTTGCATGCTACATTCTGGTGCTTCACTTAGCATGACTACATACTCTATAAAAGAAGTGGAGAAGGCAGGGAAAAACACAAAAAGAGAAAATAAGGTATTTTCCCTCTGTTCTCTGTATGACAGCAATCTTCAGGATATCTTAAAATCATAAAATGTCAAAAGAAAATTAGGATGAGGAAACCTAGGCAAGGTGGAACCGTGAGAGGAGAACTTTATTAAGTTCTGACACTTGTTTTCTCTTTAATACTCATATGTATTATGAGTAGTGCCATACAGTGGCAGTAAACAATCTTTGTTGACTGAATAAATGCATAGCCAAACCAGAACACAGCACAGGCTTGTCCAACTCAGTGAAGCAGCTGATGGTTGAACCAAATGCCTGGAACTAAAAAGCAGTGAAAGAAGTAGGAGAAGACATGGTATCTCCCCTCAAGTTATTCACCTCTGAGATGTTCACCTTCTTTTGGCATTTGTTGTCTTGGCTTGATTTGCTTTTATCCCCACATTGCACAACCCAAAACTGCTTGATTTATGCTTGTAGTGGCAATGCTAGTGCTAGATGATCATTTCTCCAAAACCATCATAAGTGTACGGATATTAAGGAAGACTTCACAATATACTGGCTTTGAAATAGCAGGCACACGTTAATCTGAATCTACAAATTATTTAGGTATGAAACCGAACTCTCAATTTTAGGTTTGGAAGGGGATTTGAGAACTGTGAAATGTACCTTTTCCCATCGAGACATTATTACTTCATCTGCTCTTGCTCTGTATGATTTTCTCTGATTTGAAAGGGCAGCCTTACCATTGTTCCCACACATTTTGTTTTACAGGGTGACAACTAGGGCAGCAAAAAATGTTCTTGGTGACAAGAGAGTTTGTGCCATTAAATGGTTTATCATTAGTAATTTTAGGATCTTTGAAATGTAATACATGTTTTGAAATGAGTTCCATGTCCAGATAACTGCTTCTTCTTCTTGGTTCTTTTAACTGCTGATAGAATCTGAAAGGTAAATGGAATCTATCACTATTTATGTGATTTCAAGCTGTAAGTTGTATAATTGAATGAGATATCGCTTACCTTAGAGCTCTGAGGAGGCATTTTGGAACTTAACTGGGAGTGAGCCAAGGGGGGTTTATGTTAGTTTTAGCTAGACTATAAAATTCTGTGCAGTTAGGATGACAAGGTAGCAGTGCACATTGAACCTGAATTAAGAGTTCACATTAATGCACAGCCAAACACACATACACACAGGTGTCCCTATAGTTGAGGGTGTCTTGCCAGAAAGTTGGATATAAGTCAAACTATGCCATGGGAGTGAATAACCAAACCTTTAAGACATATTTTATTTCCTTGTTTGGCCAATGTTCAGAAGAATCAATTTTGAATTGACTCCTCATATTGACCCATTCGACAATGTAAAACCTTTCCCTTTCTCAAGATGACATTGAAACCTTATTTTTTTCTTGTTGTGTAGTTTCCATAGGAAAAGATAAATAATGCACTTTGTGTGAATCATAAACCACCTCACAGTCATGTGAGTTTCAAGTCAAATCCAGTTGCTATATTAAACAGATAAGGAGGAAGAGTGGGCAGATAATAGGTGCAAAGACTATAAAGCCTCTAATAAGAGGAGCCCAGAGGGCTTATCAGTATCTGAAAGTAAGCATCTTACTCCTCTAACAAAAAGAAATAATGAAAGAGAGAGAAAGAGATGGGGGAGCAGCATACAAAATGGCTCATCAGCATAACTTGGGCTACAGTATTGTGTACGCTAGTTGCCATTTAAGTTTTGATCACATGAACACTACCAGACATGCATATGAGCTTTTTTGACCCATACAGGCATTTTGATAAATTAACTTCCCAGCAGCTGATAAGAAAACCTTGTCATTGTAGCCTCAGAGGTAAAAGCCAGACCAGGGATTAAAAAGGCAGGGAAAGAGCCCTGAGAGAATGGCGGTGGGTCCAGTTGTGGTTGCAGAATGAGGTTAATAGCTGAATGCCCTGGAGATCTGTGCCAGAAAAGATCTTTGTTGTCTAATATATTTATTAACCATTTATAAGATGGGGTGAATAAAGGAGTGATATTATTCAATGATCCTACATTTTCAGTCCAGTAAGGACCACAAGAAATTCCAGCAAGACTTAACAAAACCAGGTAATTGGACAATATGATGAAGATGAAATCTGAAACAGGCAAGTGTGAGGTGATGCACATCTGAAAGAACAATTTAAGCTAATCATACACAGTGATGGGTATTGAATTAGCCATAACCTTCCAAGAGAAAGATCATAAGCCTTGTTCAATGTGCAACCGTGCTAAAAATAAGCTACTGGAAGAGGAGTGAGAATAATGTGGACTATATTAAGGTGCCATTATATAAATTGACAGCATATCCTTATCTAGAATATTATGTTGAGTTTTAGCCACCTCATCATAAAAATGGAATAGAAGAAACAGAAAAATGCACTGAAGATCAGCTAAACTGATTGGAAATAAAGGATAAACTTTATTATGAAGGGAATATTTTTATGTCATGTTTAAAGATCTCCTGTTACAAAAATCCTTTAGTGATGTAAAAGAGATTTATGATTTTCAGTAGCATCTGAGATATGCCCATTAAACAGAAATAAGCACTCATATTTTGTGCTGTAGTCTCAGACCTGGGTAATCAAAGCATTTTTATCCCCAAATAGTCTCTTGAGTCCTGTTGAAAGTAGTAGAAGTTGGTGGCATCTTTTGGGTAAAAAAACAAACGTATCTCCTTGGAAAACCCCTATCTGGGCCAAATCAATGCATGTTTATGCTTTACCTATATGATGATAATTGTTGTTCATAACGATAACTTCAGGTCACTGCATCATTCCTAGAACACTTTTAGATTTAGAAAAAAACCTAAACAACAAACAAAAACACAAATACTTTTTGGTATAACAGAATAAATAACATTTGACCTAGTAATGTTTGGTAGATACACTAATTTACTAGCCATAGTATTTGTTTACTCAGCACATTTCATCCTCAGCTACCAAAGGCAAATTATTATTTCAGGTTGTTTTCCAGTCTGTATTTGGCCTAAGAACTCCACCCAAGTTGGAAAAGAATAAATATAGGGTAAGGACAAAACAACACTATGAAACTGAAAAAAAGGAAAGGTCACACACTAATGCTTTTCCATCCTAGACACTGGGGAATGGGGTAGCGGCAGGAGGGTCCTTTTCTATTGTTATCTTTGCATTTGCAAACACAGCCCCTGTGTTTAGAATTTACTTTGAATGAGGAACCAAGAAATAACATCCATATGAGCTCAAAAAGAGCTGAAGCCAGTACTTGATAGCTAGAGTAATAATCCAGTTGGGCTATATTACTCTGGGTATTAAGAAACAATAGCTATTAAGAAATAGTTTCGGCTGGGCGCTGTGGCTCATGCCTGTAATCCCAACACTTTGGGAGGCCAAGGTGGGCAGATTGCCTGAGATCAGGAGTTCAAGACCAGCTTGGTCACTGCTAAAAATACAAAAGCTATCTGGGCATGGTGGCAGGTACCTGTAATCCCCAGCTATTCGAGGCGCTGAAGCAGGAGAATCGCTTAAACTCGGAAGGTGGAAGGTTGCAGTGAGCTGAGATCACACCACTGCACTCTAGCCTGGGCAACAGTGTGAGACTCCATCTCAAAAAAAAAAAAAAAAAAAGAGTTTCGTAATTGTGTATAATAGCTTGGCTCATATCTTCTTTTCCTGGGAGGTCTGTTTATACACATGACAAGTATATCTCAATAATAGTATCTTTCAGAATGATATAAACTCTATAATGTTTCAAAGGATAATCTCTACCAGAATATAAACCCCAACAGTTCTTTCCATACACCAGATAAAATGCATTTTGGCATTTGCTTTGGTCACTAGAACATTATCTGGGTTGCTCTTGGGTTACTGTTGTAGAAATAAGCAAAGACCAACAAAATGAGAACAAACAAAGGTCATTTATTCAGAGATTGTTATAGAAAGGGAGTCAGCTACAACAATCACTGTCACTTTTGTTTTGGCAGCAGCTCAAAGGCAGGTGGAAAAGTGGGGACAGTAGACAAAGGGAAAGCTTCAGGTATGCCCTGACTGGAGGCTGTTGGCATGGGGAAGCTGCAGGTGAACTAACTATTAATAGAAACAAGGCATCTGATGTGATTTATTAGGGGTCCATATTTAGTTTTCTGTGGTTGATCCTAAGTTGGGAGCAGGGACAAAGATTAGAGAAGATGTCAGTTATTAATTAAGTCTTTGCCATTTCAGGCTGACTCTACCAGAGGTAATTGTTTGGCTTTTTGGATTGTTACCAGAAATAGCAGTCTGATTTCCTACAAGTCTGACTTATAGGAGGCCAGCTATTATTGATGATGGGTTGGCTTCCTGGAAAGACGACTTCATCTTAAGGGTCAGAGCTCTATTTTTACATATGGCCTGACCACTGTCCATTTGTATATTCAGTCTCTCACTCTATAAAACAAAAATACAAAAGTTCACATTCTGAGAGGAATGAACTCCTATAAACATCAGGCTTTCATTTGTGAATAATATTTTCAGTTTGCAAATGCCTGAAATACATGAACATCAAGATAAGAAAACCTTTAGAAGTCTCAGTTTATGGCTTGCTTCCACTTCGGGCAAGAGATGACTTTAGTACCGAATTTTCATTCAAATAAAGTAACTGTAAATTATAGAACACATAGTTGAAAATATGGCAGTATTTGAAAAGAAGAAAACAAGAGTACCATACGTTTAAAACTGCCTCTGTAGTTTTATTTAATTAATTAAAGAGGATAACTTTTAATTCAAATCCCAATGTGAATATCTTTTGAAAAATGTAGTGACTATTTCAGGCCACCAGGGCACACCATTTTGAAAACTCTTTCAGGGATCCTAATGATATTCTAACAGGTCAAACGAGTTTGCACATCTTTTTAAGAGCCCCAGCTTCCTCCCAGGGATACAGTATGAGCCAGAAATATCTGCTTTAGTAATAAGGTACCTTTTGTTTATGGATTATGTAATATTTAATATCCTCAGTTCAATGGTATTAAGCAAGCAGAAAGAGTTTTTTTTTTTTTCCCTAGGTGCCAGTACTGACATTTAGCTATGTATAATATACTAACACAATTAACTAAAACATATCATTCCTGAAATGTGCTATAACCAAATGCAATATATTTTTCATATGATTTGCAATTTCCATGGAGAGCTCATTTGGATTACATTTATAATATTCATTTAGCAAACTCCATTAGCAATGTTTACAAGTGCTTATGGATCCAGTAAATGAGTTTGCGGATACGCCGTGAATGAAGTTAAATGCATCCATTTGTGTATGGTATCTAATGCATAAACTCATTCCAATCAGGAAGATGTACAGCCCATTAAACTCTAACCTTGGAGTCTGGATTTTGATATGGTTCCTACATGGTTCCCTAATATGACTGAACTGATTAACCTTTTCGTTTCTTGATTTTTCCTTACGGGGAAAACTCATTGAAAAACTAGATTAATATGAGCAGCTGAGCTAAGAATTCTTAGGGGCAAACAGACAAACACACAGAATACAGAGATGTTGATTCAGTCTTCTCTGCCTTGTAAAATTAGACCTTATAGTCCAAAAGTATTTTACACACTAGGTTTCTAGAACACTAATGACATTAATGGAAATGAAACTTTCTGAGTTATCCTGATGACCTGAACAGGTTTCTGTATCCCACACAAAGGACTAACCTATAAATGTATAGTGTTAAAAATGGTTGAGATGATAAATTTTATGTTAGGTGTTTTTGACCACAACAAAAATAAATTCAACAGTAACAAAACAAAACAAAAACTTTTAAGTGTTCATATTTGGAGTGACTGATTCTTTCGATGGGAAATGTCTAGAGGCCCATTTGAAAGGAGAACAAAGGACCTTTGTTAAAGCCTGATGATCTGCACAAACCATGAATTTCCCACTTTCTGAGATTTATAGGTTGTTGTTCTCACTAGGTCAAGATAGGGGTGAGGGATATGGGACCTGGGGAGAGAGTGGCTTAGTGATACCCAGTCCTATATAGATTTCCTAGGATTAGAAAGAAAGCCTATTACAATACTAGCTAACATTTAGTAATGCTTACCATAGGCTTTATGCACTTCACATGTAGCCCTGATCCTCACCACAATCCTATGCGGTCAGGTGCCATTATTTTTAATCTTTATTTTACAAATGAGGAAACTGAGACCTAGAGAAATTAAGTAATGTGTCCCAAAGTCACACAGCTACAAAGGGGCAGTGTTAGAATTTGAACTCAGCCTCTTTGTCTCCAGAGCCCTGCTCTTAATCGCTGTTTGGCAGATAACTGAGGTTTTCTTTATGGCTTACATTGAGGTATGTAATTGGCTGAAATAGAAGAATCCAAAATCTAGGCTTTATATATTTCAAATGTATGACTTCGGTTGCTTGACCATGTTAACCCTCAGTTGTGCTTTTGGAATAATAATTCAAATTTTGGCTTACTGAAGATATAGGATATAATTCTCCATCTTGAATCTAATTTAGATCTATGATCCAGAAATTTAAGTCATCTTTGACATAATAAGAAACTTAGCAAACAGTGCCTTCCAATGAGAATATATTCTTATCATCTTTCAAAATCGAGTTGGGAATTTCAGTTATTATTTAAAATTTTTTTTCACAAATATAGTTTTTTCTCCTAGAACACAGATGCTCTTAGCTCCCTAGCAGTCACCATCTGTACCTCAATTTACATTTCCCCAAACACTGCTGACATCTGTTTAAATGCCAATCTCTCCCCAACTTAGTAGGATTCTAGCTTAAAAGCGGTATCCTATGAGTGATTTGGAATTTCAAAATGATACTAATTTTCATCAAAATGCTCAATGGCTTTAGGTACACAAGCTTCATCTGCCTCTTTGAGAAGGTTTCGGCAAAATGGAGGTTAATATTGAAAGTGATCTGCCATTTTCAGTAGAATAGGACTTTTTTGCCAGGTTAAAATGTTCATTTATGGGAAAAGGCTCTGAGTTGTCATGAAGAGAATTCTGGGGGATTCAGAATTCTGCTAAGTAATAATTCTGTTTTCCTTCCTCCAAGTGCATGTTCCTTTCGTAACGAAATGTCTGACTTTCTTCTGTGAATCGTCACATGAGAGGATGCATAGAAAATATGCCTGGGGATAGGGACAGTGTGGGAATGGTGCTGAGAGTTGGTTGAACAATGGGACTGAGTGAGCTATGAGATACTAATTTTTAAAGAAAACATAGAAATTATGCCCCTACGTGAGTAATGTCTCAGTAATATCAAATATTTATACTTTGGAGATAAATTTTATTTTTAGAAAAATCCAAAAGGCATCTGGAAAGTAGTATTGCTATAAAGTTGGTTTAAGGGAACAACTTTTCCTATGTGGTTCACAAACTGATCCCAAAAAGGCAATTTCAAAAGATGAGCTCTAGAAAAATTTTAAACAATGGTGGCATCATGAGATTAAGCAAGTAATCTTTCAAGAAGAATTCTTTGTTGGAAGTATAAATTTGGTCTTATTTGTGTTTTGGAGTCAGATGGATCAGGGCTTTAGATCTGCCTTCATGTATTTCCAGATCTATGACTTGGGTAACTTAACGAAATGAAGCCTCAGTTCTTTTCCTAATCTGTAAATGGAGATAATTATTGTATCTATCTTGTGGCATTAAAAAATGATAGTGTATGTAAAGTGTTCTGCCCAGGGTCTAGCATATAGTAAATGCTCAACGAAAGTGATTTAACTTATTCTCTCCTTCCTACCGTCAAAGTGGCTATGTGAATTCCAGTCAGGAAGAACTTGGAACCATGTTCTACCATTTATTTGGCCACTATGGTCCTAGCAAGTCATCTGACTTTTAGAGTTCTGACGTCCTGCTTTATAAAGTGTATATAATACCACCTCTTTAACAGATTACCATGAATGTTAGAGATAATGTACATAAAGGATTTAGAGCCATAATTATGATTATTATGGAAAGAAAGAATAAACTTTTAATGGGGACGAGATTGTTCTGTAAAGATAACAAATTTAATATGGGACTAGTGCTGGTATTTTAAAACTGACAAAATTCCAAATTGGAACTTGTGAATTTTTCAAGAAGAAAAATATCTCTGGATATGGCTGCATCACAACTGAATTATTGGTTTCTTGGTTGCAAACCTAGAATACAATAGGTAAGCTCATCCCACTCATATCTCCCAGTGGATTTCACAGGATTCCTACTGTTATCAACATAAGGATTTGGTTAACTGTAGAGCCCAAGGAAATGTCACTTCCATGGTTAGAAGTTTTTCCTTATGTAAAGACCAAGACCTTAGAGAATAGTTTCAGTTGTAAAATAATTAAGTGCATCTTGTAAAATGCAAATAAAAATTTCAATTGAAAGAGGGCATTACTCTGCTCCCCATTTCCATTATTAAATCTCCCTTAACAAGTCTTTAAGTAATTCTTATAACAACAAAAAGTCAGAGCCTGTAGCAACATCTCTCTTTCAAGAGGAGAGAATATTCATATTTTCTTTTCATTTTGTTTGGCAAAAATGTCTCAGTTAAAATGAGATGTCTGACTCATTTCTAGAGCCAAACATTTCTGAAATAAAAGTTTCAAGTTACAAAAATAAAAAAATTAAAACCCAGTTCAATTCAAAAATAGGCTTATAACTTTCTGATTTCAAACCAAAATGTTTATGAACGAAACTGTGATTAAATACAGTCATACCTCAGAAATATTGTAGGTTCAGGTTCCAGACCACCACAATAAAATATTGCAATAAAGTGAATGACACAAACATTTTCTTGGTTTCCTGTTGCATGTAAAAGTTATGTTTATGCTGTAGTCTATTAAGTATGAAAAAGCTTTATGTCTAAAAATTGTGTACACCTTAATTGAAAAATGCTTTATTCTAAGAAATGCTAATGATTATCTGAGCCTTAAAAAGCCTTAAAAAGTTATAATCTTTTTGCTGATACAAAGTCTTGATGATGTTGATGGCTGCTGACTGATCAGGGTGGTGGTTGCTGAAGACTGGGGTGGCTGTAGCCATTTCTTAAAAGAAGACTGTGATGAAGTTTGCTGTATCAGTTGACTCTTCCTGTCATGAAAAATTTCTCTGTAGCATGAAATACTTTTTGATAGCATTTTACCCGTATTAGGGCTTCTTCCAAAATTGGAGTCAATCCTCTGAAACCATACTGCTGCTTTATCAACTAAGTTTATAGAATATTTTAAATACCTTTTTGTCATTTCAACAATGTTTATGGCATCTTCATGCGAAGTGCTAATACGTGCCATTTCAAGAAACCACTTTCTTTGCTCTTCCATAAGAGGCAACTCTTCGATTTGTTTTATCATGAGGTTGTAGCAATTCTGTCACATTATCAGGCTCCACTTCTAATTCTAGTTCTCTTGCTATTTCCATCACATCTCCATTTACTTCCTCTACTAAAATCTTAAACCCTTCAAAGTCATCCATGAGGGTTGGAATCAACTTCTTCCAAATGCCTATTCATGTTGACTTTTTTACTTTATAACATGAATCATGAATGTTCCTAATGGCATCTAGAATGGTGAATCCTATCCAGAAAGTTTTCAGTTTACTTTTCCCATATTCATCAAAGGAATCACACCACCCATGACAGCTATAGCTTTAGAAAATAAATTTCTTTTATTTTAATTTTTAATTTTAATTTAATTATTTTTATGAACATAGTCTTGCTCTGTCACCAAGGCTGAAGTGCATGATCATGGCTCACTGCAGCTTTGACCTCCTGGGCTCCAGAGATTCTCCTCCGCTCAAGAGATCCTCCTCCTCAGCCTCCTGAGTAGCTAGGAACATAGGGGCATGCCACCATGCCTGCCTAAGTTTTGTAGAGACAGAATCTCACTATGTTGCCTACACTGGTCTTGAAATCCTGTCCTCAAGCAATTCTCCCACCTCAGCCTCCCACACCTGTAACCTGTGATTAAAGGTGTAAGCCACTATATCTGGCAATAAATAAATTTCTTAAAAAGACTTGAAAATTGAAATTACTTCTGGATTCATGAGCTACAGAATGGGATGTTGTGTTAGCAGGCATGAAAACGACATTAATCTCCTTGTACATCTTCATCTGAACTCCTGGGTGACTAGGTGCATTGTCAGTGAGCAGTAATATTTTGCAAGAAATCTTTTTTTAACAGTAGGTCTCAACAATGGGCTTAAAATATTCAGCAACTATGCTGTAAACAGAAGTTATACCATCCAAACGTTTTTGCTCCATTTATAGAGTACAGGAAGAGTAGATTTAACATAATTCTTAAGGACCATGGGATTTTTGGAATGGGAAATGCGCATTGGCTTCAACCAGCTGCATTAGCCCCTAACAAGAGAGTCAGTCTGTCCTTTGAAGTTTTGAAGTCAGCATTGACTTCTCTTTAGCTATGAAAGTTCTAGTCAACATATTCTTCCAATAGAAGACTGTATTGTCTTCACTGAAAATCTGTTGTTTAGCATAGCCATCTTCATCAATAATCTTAGCTAGATGTTCTGGATAACTTGCTGCAGTTTCTACATCAGTACTTCCTGCTTCACCTTGTACTTTTGTGTTACAGAGATGGCTTCTTCCTTTAACCTTCATGAGCCAAACTCTGCTAGCTCAAACTTTTCTTCCGCAGCTTCACCTCCATGTTTTTATAGAATTGAAGAGAATTACAGTCTCACTCTGGATTAGGCTTTGGCTTAAGGGAATGTTGTAGCTGGTTTGAGCTTCCATCTGTATCACTGAAACTTTCTCCATATAAGCAATAAGGTTGCTTGGTTTTCTTATTATTTGTATGTTCACAGGAGGATGTTTTTAATTTCCTTCAAGAACTTGTCCTTTTCATTCACAACTTGGCTGTCTGGGACAAGAAGCCTAGCTCTTGGCTTATCTTGACTTTTGACATACCTTCCTCACTAAGTAAGCTTAATCATTTCTAGCTTTTGATTTAAAGTGAGAGATATGTGGTACTTCCTTTCACTGGAACACTTAGAAACCATTGTAGGATTATTAACTAGCCTGATTTCAGTATCATTGTGTCATAGGGAACAGGGATTCCTGAAGAGAGGGAGAGAGATGGATAAATGCATGGTCAGTGGAACAGTCAGAACACAAACAATGTTTATTAGGTTTGCTGTCTTATTTGGTTGTGGTTTGTGGTGCCCCAAAACAGTTAAAATAGTAACATCAAAGATCACTAATCACAAGTCTCTATAACAGATATAATAATAATGAAAAAGTTTGAAATACTGTGAGAATTACCAAAATGTGATGCAAAGACATGAAGTGAGTAGATACTGTTGGAAAAATGGCACCAAAAGACTTGCTTGATGCAGGGTTGCCACAAATCTCCAATTTGTAAAAAAATAAAAATCTGCAAAGTGAAATAAAGCAAAATACAATAAAATGGAGTCTGAATATAAGTAGTTTTTCTAAATAAAAAAGTAGAATCTTTTCCTCAAATTGAATATTACAGAGAAGCCTAATGAGAAATGGATAAAACCAAGACTACTCTGGTTAAAGAAGGAAGGGAAAGGCCCATTCTGCCCTCTTTTCTTCCTCTTTTTTTTCCTCTTCCATCTCCCATGATCATATGACAGCATCCCAGAAACCCCAGGGCTCTTAGAATACAGTTTTGGATTCACTGGTTCAGCTATTCCTTTGGTTTCATCTATTGCTCCTGTTTAAAGAAAAAGAAAAATGAAGAAGTAGCCTTTGGGCATAGCGCATTAATTCTGTCAACTTGAGTAGGCAGGAGACAGACATGTTTGTATCTGACAGCTCAGTTCTCTCTGCTTTGCCCTGTGTTTGGGAGCCGGGGTTCAGAATACAGGCAAGTCTGTCTTCAACTTTGACTTCTGTTGGTGGTAAAGTTTCTCCTGGTTGACTTGGCAGATTTTTTTCTAAAGACTTTCTATTCAAGAGGACAGGCACTGTAAGTCTTAAAAAGTGGCTGTTCTTATATTTATTTGATAACACTGGCCATATTGGTACTTTCTTTTGCCAAAGTACAATGTCAAAGCAGGGATGGATGGGAACCTGATTGCCCTAAGAAAGGACATAGACTCTCTTTAGTGTGTACCTTCTAGTTAGGAAAGGATGTTTTGCCCTTGGTAAAGTGCCCTCGACAAAGCAGTGGACAGAGAAATGTCCCCACTGCACAGCCTCTGCCTCATTCGCTGTAAAATGTTGATCCCTGCCGAGATTTCCTCTGGCATCCTTTAATTGACATCTGGGTTTTAGAATCCAACTGCCCAAAATCATTTCATTCAAGGAGTAAAACTGGAATTGCTATGTAGCATGATGACCCAAAACCCCAAGGTAGATGGAAATTGCTTGGAGGTTGATGATTCAAACTGGCTGGCTTGCATGGGACCTGATTGACAGAGGAAGGAGAGGCAGGCAGCTGGAGTGGGGGAAGGGAACAGTGAGACGCTGGTGAATGTAAATCCTGAGAAAGGTTGCTACCTCTTCAACTCCGGGCTCTGTGCTATTGAAATCAGCCAAGTTAAAACCTAGAGACTTATAGCATAGACCCCAAAGGAGGCAACAGAAGAAAAAACTCACAGCAGGGTTCTACAATTCCAATCCCCATGGTTAAGGGGAAGGCAATCCCATTTTCCTTAGGTTGTGTGTCTTTGAACATATTACTTAACCTCCCTCATTAAACCCTGGTTTTCTTAGCTATAAAGTCAGTTCCAGTGTTTCTCAAACTGTCTTGTGTTAAAGGACCAGATTTAAATAAAAATTTCCAGTCTGTCATAGAGTGATACTTTTGTAAAACACAATAAAAATAAATTCCTAGAAGTGTTTAAATGTTTTATTCTTAAATTTGGCAGATGTAAAATTACTCTGTCAAATTGCTTTTAAAGTTTCTAGACATTTACTCTCAATTACCACAGTATTTGATTGCAGACCAGTAACAGTTTGTGGATTGGTACCGGTATGTGGACTAGACTTCGAGTTGTCATTGGCATAGATACTAATGGCATTCACCTTATAGAGGTATGATGAGGCTGGATAGCATAGTGGAATAGTACATATATTTGACAATAATTGTCATAATTAAAAAATTTCCTTTGGGTTTGTTGAGTAAATCGCTACCTTTGTCAGGCCATAAAAACATATAGGTTTTTTATAAAGAATACATCAGAAAAAGAAGGGATATCAAGTTAATACCAACCTCTTTTAAGAGATTGAGAACTGGTGGGTCTCAGGAATACCAGCTGAAGTTTCAAGTTCTGCACGCCAATGCACAGGCCAAGAGCAAATCCTTGGACTGCTACTTTTAAAATGGAAGCTGAAAGCATCCAAAACAGGCCCTGAGTTTGGGAAAGAGAGTCATATCTGCAGCACAACCTATGAGCATTTGCTCCTGTGATTAGGAGGGTTCTGGATTTTTAAATTTTATTTGTATATTTTATACACACACACACATATTGCATTTAGGTTTGGGGGTACATGTGAAGAGCATGCAAGATTGTTGCATAGGTATATACATGGTAATGTGATTTTCTGCCTTCCTCCCCATCACCTATATCTGGCATTTCTCTCCATGTTATTCCTCCCCAACTCCCTATCCCCAGTTGTCCATCCCCTAGCTTCCCCCCATAGACCCCAGTGTGTGATGCTCCCCTCCTTGTGTCCATGGGTTCTCATTGTTCAACACCTGCCTATGAGTAGGAACATGCAGTGTTTGATTTTCTATTCTTGTGTCAGTTTGCTGAGAATGATGGTTTCCAGTTTCATCTATGTCCTTACAAAGGACATGAACTCATTGATTTTATGGCTGCATAGCATTCCAGGGTGTATATGTGCCACATTTTCCCTGTCTAGTCTATTGTCCATGGGCATTTGGGTTGGTTCCAAGTCTATGCTATTGTAAACAGTGCCACAGTGAACATTTGTGTGCATGTGTCCTTATAACAGAACGATTTATAATCCTTTGGATATATACTCAGTAATGGGATTGCTGGGTCAAATGTAATTTCTGTTTCTAGGTCCTTGAATCGCCACACTGTCTTCCACAATGGTTAAACTAATTTACACTCCCACCAACAGTGTAAAAGTGTTCCTATTTCTCCACATCCTCTCCAGCATCTGTTGTCTCCAGATTTTTCAATGATCACCATTCTAACTGGCATGAGGTGATATCTCAATGTGGCTTTGATTTGCATTTCTCTAATGACCAGTGATGATGAGCATTTTTTCATATGTTTATTGGCCTCATAAATGTCTTCTTTTGAAAAATGTCTGTTCATATCCTTTGCCCACTTTTGAATGGGTTTGTTTGTTTTTTTCTTGTAAATTTGTTTTAGTTCTTTGTAGATTCTGGATATTAGCCCTTTGTCGGATTGGTAGATTGCAAAAATTTTTTCCCATATTGTTAGTTGCTGATTCACTCTAATGATTGTTTTTGCTGTGCAGAATCTCTGGAGTTTAATTAGGTCCCATTTGTCTATTTTGGCTTTTGTTGCTAATTCTTTGGTGTTTTAGTCAAGAAGTCCTTGTCTATGCCTATGTCCTGAATGGTTTTGCCTAGGTTTTCTTCTGGGATTTTTATGGTATTAGGTCTTATGTTTAAGTCTTTAATCCATCTGGAGTTAATTTTAGTGTAAGGTGTCAGGAAGGGGTCCAGTTTCTGCTTTCTGCACATGGCTAGCCAGTTTTCCCAACACCATTTATTAAACAGGGAATCCTTTCCCCATTGCTTGTTTTTGTTAGGTTTATCAAAGATCAGATGCTTGTAGAAGTGTGACATTGCCTCTAAGGCCTCTGTTCTGTTCCATTGGTCTATATCTCTGTTTTGGTACCAGTACCATGCTGTTTTGATTACTGTAGCCTTGTAGTATAGTTTGAAGTCAGGGAGTGTCATGCCAGGTTCTGGATTTAACTCCCCCAGCTAGAGCTGTGGGTAAGCTGAGTCATGCAGTGTGAGCACTCAGGCTTGCAGGCATACTGACATGGATTTGAAAGTCTTCTTATTGTCAATAGGACCACAGATGTGGTTATTTAAACTCCCCAAGCTCCCATTTTCTCCTGTGGAAATTAGGAGTTAGTAATAGTGCCTGTATTTCTTATTGCTACAGAAAGGATTAAATAATATAATCCCTGTTAGTATGCAACAAATTAAAAATAACGATGGCTGTAAGGCCAGAGTGAACAACTCAAATTTGATGGAGCCAAACTAGCAACATGGTCAGATTTTTCTTGGCATGATGGTCCGAAGGGATCAGGAACAGCAACATTAATCCTTCTCAGAAAGAGTGGAGGAAAAGAATCCCAAACCTCAAGCACATCACTTTGAAAAGGCTTCTGACCCTTAAATTAAGGGTAGCTATGCACTTTCCTTGTAGCTATGCACTCCTTTCCTTCACCCCTGCTGTGAAAGTGATGGCTATAATATGGAAAAATGAATCGAAGTCTTGAATACCTCATCCAAGGTGAGGAAAACTGCAGAGGTTGAACATGAGTCGGGGAAGCAGGTCCCGGCTTTTTTCCTACTTATGCAATGTGCACTGAATATCTGTGATTAAAATTCTTAACATGATTTCAAAGCATCACCTTCCTAGGTAGAAGACATGCAAAGGCAGGCACAGATATTAAGGAGTGATCTGACTCAAGTGGCTCATTTGTAAGAGCCCGAGTAACACTCCATAATGAATTTGCTTTTTACTGATACAGCAGTGCATTCATTTGGGATTAATGGGCAGGGGCAAAGTATAGTCACAGTTATTTTATTTAAATTCAGGTTTTGGTACCAGGCAACCAAACTGCTGCAGAAAGAAAGTGATACGCCAATTTCAAAGGTACTTAATGTCATACCATCTTGTAGGTGAAAAAGATAAAGAAAATATTAAAGAGGATGAAACTACATACACTAATTAGAATGAAAATAATGATGCTACTAATAATACACTTTACTGGAAGGCACAATTAGTGAAGGAGGATTCCTAAAATGCTGTTGGCCACATGGCTGAATTTAGCTGCTGGGTGGACCAACCTGGCTTCTAAATACTTCTGACATGTGGGTTCTGTGGACCTCAATGCCCATACTCCTCTTATTCTTAGACTTTTCTCTACTTCCTTCTGGCACCCTCAGGCCAGGTAGTGTCTCATGTGTGTCTTAGAATGAGCCATCTGTGATATTTTGGTCTCCTCATCAAAGGACTTTGACACTGTCTCTGTCCTGGTGTCCCCTATAAGCATGTTGCTCTGCTAGCACACTGTCCTTCCCTGGGGCCTGTCCTGACTCTGCAGTCTCCAGTATATGGCAGAGTTGGTGTAATAGTTGTTTACCACACAGCCTTTCATAAATATAGACCCCTTTGTCTCTTAAGTTAACTTCTCTCTTATAGGGGCTCGAAATCAGTCCATCAGGTAGGGTTTTGTGTGCATGTGGCAGAAAGGCAGATGAGGATAGAACCATGTACTCCCTGTATTGAGCTCATGTGACTCCTCCCCAGGGGCCCTCTACAAACCTTCTATGAATATTACTCATGCAAATAAACACTGGTGAAGTGTAGAGGATCATTCAGTTCTAGTTCTACTCACCAGATGCATTCTGGATCCTAGCGCCAGTTTAGAAAAGAGTAACCCTAGGATGAAAAGCCAATCATTTATACTTTCACGTGAATGAGTTTTAAAGCTTTTTTTCTAGGGGCATGCTTGGATAGGAGAGGACCTGAAGAATATGGATCACCTGAGATGGAAAAGATTGGGATGGAGTGGCCAAATGTTGAGACTATCACAACGAAGTGTGATGACTTCACAGATTTACACTAAGATAGCCCTGCTCACTCTCACTATTGGCTACATTTAAGACAAACCTTATGTAAGTCTTAAAATGTTAGGGTAACAGTAGCTAAAGGAGACCAAATACCGAAAGGAAAAAATCAGAAGTCAAAGCGTTTTCAAGCAAATCAGCCACTGCATACATTCTGCTTTGGTGTTTGGCATTTCTAACAATGCCAAACACCTCCTTTGAAAAATTAAGGTGAATTAAGACCTCCTTTGAAAAATTGAGGTGAAAATCCCTAGTTAGAGAATGATTACCGATCATTTGCTGATTATGAGCAATGTTCTCTCAAGGAAGAGTCATACATTTCTACTTTTCATGTCTGTGACTTAACATATTTTGTCTTGTCTGAAGGTGTATTTCAGAGAAAGATTGCAAAAGATTCCTGTAGTTTGACTCTGAAGAGAATACCCTGGCCATTCTCTGAAATCCTCTGATATCCAGGTCACTTCTGCTTTAGTCTTTTTTTGATGGGGAGAGGGTGAAGAAGAAGGTTGGGAAGTCGGGACCAGAAAGAACTTGTTCAGTCTGGCATGTGCCTCACTTAGAGTTGCTTGGCCTAACTTTGTCATTTTCAATGAGGTGAATCCAGGAGGATGTGCAAACAGTCAGAGACATAAGTACAGTCAGGGCGAGGGGTCTCTTTATCATCACAAGAGCTTCTTGAAAATTAGTTTCCTCCCCCTGGGGACTTCACACTTCAATAACTTTGTTTACCAAATAGCATTTACCAGGTAATACTTGCTTTGTTTTGCTCATTTATTAAGATAAGCTGGAGATAACTACCAAACAGAGTTGATTGATGTATGATAACCAGTATTACTGATTTGATATAATGCCAGGTTAAAGCCAAAAAAAAAAAAAAAAAAAAAAAAAAAAAGAAAACCTAGTGTGTATATTTATTTTAGTTAGATGTATATTTTTAATTAGGCTTTCAAAATAGTAAAATTACTCACAGATACCTGTTACTGTCTTTAATCAATTTTTAAGGAACACCAACATTTAGGAGTGCAGGATAAAAAAGCCTTTCTGGTGTCTACCAGGTTGGAGGACTATGGAGATCTACATCATACCACTGGAGAATTCTAGAGGGGCTTCCGGACTTCTGCCAATATTTTAGGATTCTATCCAAAGATCCGAAGGCTGTTTTTAAGCAACCAGCTAGACTGGTTGTTCAGTTAACTGCCTTTCAAACTATCCTGTTCACTTAAGTTTTGAGTCTTGACACCACAGAGAGAATATTAGGTTAACTGGTTCTACCCAACACGAGTAAGCTCAAGGACCTGAGTTGTCTATGTAACATCTTCCAGACAAGCCCTCATTCATCAATCTCTTAGCCAAAAGAAAATGGTAATGAAACAGGGACCCAAGGAAATATGGGATAGAACAGGGGTAGCGTGTCAGCCACTTTCATAAGCCCCTAGTGTCAGTCCTCATCTGCAATTGCCAAATAGAAGAGTGAAAACAAAATGAATAAGTTCAGCAGTTTGCCTCCATGGAGGAGTTTTCTGTTAAGATACTTGTACCTTATGAGCAGCTTTGAGGACATGCATCTACTAGTAAATACCTATAGAATCTTATGTTATCTTGCTAGTATATACTTATAGAATCTTATGTTATCTTTAAAGTGAGGATGGAAGCAGGATAAGAAGTGGAAAAGTGACATGGATCATGGTATTTTAAAGAGGAAAGTAGAACCCTGGATTCATTAGATACTCATCCTTTGTAGTGAACTGCTATATGAGAGGCTTCCAATATGAGTGGTTAATATAACATATATATATGTTTATATATATATATATAACATATATTACATATATACACATATATACATGTATGCATGCCCATTATATATATATATTTATATATATGTTATACATATACATATATATATATATATATATATATATATAATGGGCAAATACACATAGAAGACTTTTCAGAAGGGATGGTGGCTCAACTGCCTATTTAAACCAAACATACATTTGATTGTTTTTAAATATTGATGTCTTTGCTGTTATTACAAAACACTGAGTAGGAGTTCACACAAGGAGGTGACATGTGAATGTGTCAAGCTAATGTCAAAACAACAGCCTTGAGCAGCAATGCAGTCTGACAGGTTCAGAGCAGAGTGACTGCTGACTGGACCACTCTGAGGCTGAATGAGGTCTCTCCTCATAAGGACTTTGCTCTTTTCCTGGGAGGCTGCAGCCTGGAGTTATGTCAGACATCACTGATTCTATCTCTGTGTAGAGAGTGGGGCGTGAACTTTGCCAACAGGAAGAATGAATATGTATAATGCTTTTCTTTGGATCAGACTGACTGTGACCCCTGTTGAGAGGGGTTGTGTGTGTGGCAGCACATTTGACTTTTACAGGAAGAGGCCTGCCGGATATAACATCTAGGTTGTACCTCTCATGCAGGGACAATCAACCTGCCAATGCTGATCCACTTTCAGTGCTGCCCTTTTTTGACTGTACAGCACTAAAAAGGCTGTTTCCTTTGCCTAGAATAGTCTCTGTACCCCCTTTGAACTGGTCCTGTCTGCTGCCTACCCTTGTACTTCTTAAAGTGAACTAAATATGACCTGGAAAGGACTCCATACTTCTATATTTGAATCCTTGCGGGTGAACTGTAACCTAACTTAATAGGTAGACAAAACTGAAAACCTAACTTAGGAGTATGCACCTGTAACAATAGCTGAGTCTTGGTCAATCCCAGTGGCCATACTTCAACCACTCATATACTGCTGAGTGTTCAAACTGTGCTCAGATAAGGCAAACGCTGAGCTGTAACCAGTCCAGCTGTTTCTGTACCTCACCTCCAACTTCTGTACGTCACTTTCCTTTTTATTTTGTCTGTAAATGTGTTCTGACCACAAGGTTTTCCTGTAGTCCCTCTGAATCTGCTATGATTCTGGGGGCTGCCCAATTCACAAAACATGTTTTTTTCCTTGCTCAGTTAAACTCTGTTCCATTTAATTTGTCTGAAGTTTTCTTTTAACAGATTAAATGTTGTTTCCTTGGGGGCCTTCATTGACTTCCCAAACAGGATATCCCCCGCTCCCCGTGTGTGTGTGTGTGTGTGTGTGTGTGTGTGTGTGTGTGTATACAAATGACCCTTTAACAACACAGATTTGAGCTGCACAGGCCCGCTTATTTTTTCACAGATTTTTTTTCAGTTAATATACTGGAAAATTGGAAATTTGCAACAATTTGAAAAAACTGACAGATGAACTTGCATAGCCTGAAAATATTGAAAAATTAAGAAAATGGTATATCATGAATGCATAAAATGTATGTGGCTAATCATCTCTTTTATCATTTACTATCATAAAATATGCACAAATCTGTTATAAAAGGTTTAGGCTGGGCGCAGTGGCTCACGCCTGTAATCCCAGCACTTTGGGAGGCCAAGGTGGGTGGATCACCTGAGGTCAGGAATTTGAGCCAGACCAGCCTGACCAACATGGAGAAACCCCATCTCTACTAAAAAAAAATACTGCAAAAAAAAAATTCTCCAAAAATTAGCCAGGAGTGGTGGCACATGACTGTAATCCCAGCTACTATGGAGGCTGAGGCAGGACAATAGCTTAAACCCGGCAGGCGGAGGTTGCGGTGAGCTGAGATCGCACCATTGCACTCCAGCCTGGGCAACAAGAGCAAAACTCCATCTCAAAAAAAAAAAATTTAAATTTATCAAAACTTACACAAACACAGACCATACTTAGTGCCAATAACAGTTAAGAGAAATGTAAACAAAGGTAAAGATGTAGTTTTAAATCATAAATGCATTTATTAGCTGCAACACATACTATTGTGCTGTAATAATTTTGTAGTCATCTTCAGTTCCCATTGTGGTGAGCTCAAGTGTTGCCAGTATCTGCTTAAAACATCATGACATAAATCATGCATGAGCTCTGTAGTTAATTGCATGTCACAGTAAAAAGTGATCTCTCAGGGTTTTACACATTCTTCAAATATTGTTTGGTGCAATATCATAAACCATGGGTTCCATATAAAGTATCACTGGTGATATGGGAAGTGCTCCCTAGAAGCAGAGAAACGTTATGACATTACAAAAGAACATTGAATTGGTTGATACGTACCATGGACTGTGGTCTGCAGCTGTTGTTGCCCACCATTTAAGATAAGTGAATCAAATGTAAGGACCACTGTAAAAAAGTAAAAGGAAACTCATGAAATTCCCACTGCAGCTACATCAGTAAGTACAAAACCTTTGAACTTTTTGCAAAATACCTTTTTATCTCATATTGGAAATGGAGCTTGTATATGGGTGCAGATTTACCATAAGAAAGGCATAGCTATAGACTCTAATGTGATTCGAGAAAGAGCTAAGTCATATATGACAACTTAAAGCAAAGGAAGGTGAAGAATTTACCACATCTAACGCTGGAGAATTTAATTCCAGCAAAGGATGTTTTGATAATTTTAGAAAGGATTGTGGCCTTTAAAAAGGTCAAATAACAGGAGATTCAGCTTTTGCCAACAAGAGGCAGCACACGAGTTCCCAGACACCATTAAGAAAATCACTGAGGAGAAAGGATATCTACCTGATGAGGTTTGAATGCAGATAAAAATAACCTCAGGTGGGCGTGAGCTTGGCAAGAGGACCAGTGTGGCTGGAGAGTGGGCAGGAGTATGAGATAAAGATGAGGTGTTTTAATGGGGTGTGACCTGATCTAATTTTGTTTTAAAAGTATCACTTTGCTGGCTGCATTGCATCAATTATCAAAGTGGGAGAGGAGGGATAAGTGAAAGCAGGGGCCAGTTAGGAAGCCATTGCTACAGTTTAGGTGTGATATTAAAGCAGGATATTTCCCTCACCACTTTGGGGGACTCACAGCAGGGGTGCCTCGTTTACCCCAGTCCACAGCTTTCAACTCCTTGCGGAAGGGAGTGTGAGAGTGAACAAATTAGGAACTGGAGTGCATGAATGCTGGAACCAGATGGCTGCTTTGGTGCCGGCAGGGGTGAACTCCAATCACTCAGATCCACTGCTTTCCACCCTTCATGGGAGGGAGCACACAGGTAAGGAGGTGCAGGAGCCAGGGTGAGCACTTTTGGGCACTGGCAGGAGCAAACTCTGTGTGGGCCCCACAGCAGCATCTTGGAAGGTGGTGCTCCGGACCGCTGAACCCCCAGAGGGAGCGTTACAGTGCTCTGTTAGCTCTGCCACCCGTGGATGGCTTAAGTGTTCACAGCTCAATGGACCCTCTGCCTTTTCATGTGAGGTGGCTGCTTTTCACCAGCAAGGGCAGAGGATCAGTGTGGCCACTTTTTGTATCCACACTTCTGGCTCCTGAGTTCTTGTCCTGTATTCAGGAAAAATGAGGCCACATGAATGAATTGAAGGATTGAAGGATAGTAAATGTGGGGGATTTTATTGCCAATGGAGATGGCTCTCAGTGGGAAGGTAAGCTGAAAAGGGGACAGGGCGGGAAGGTAATCTTCCCCTGAAATCTGGCTGTCTCTGGCTGGATTCTTCTCTGAAGTTACACCATCAAACTGTCTCTTTGAAGTCAAGCCATTTCTCTCCAACGTCCAACCATAGTGTCCAACATCCAGCTGCTTCCCCTCTCTGCAAACTGAGTCTAGAGTCTTTATAGACACAGGGTGGGCCATGGATGGTTTTGGAAAAGGCAACATTTGAGTGGGAAAGCAGGGATGTAAGTGCTCACTTTGGACTGTGGTCTCAGGCTTTTTGGCTTGAGGGGGGGAGTTCACCAGGGATGTACCCTTTTCTGCCTAATATTTCTCTTATCTTTTCTGCCTAGTATTTCTCCCTATCAGTATGATGGTGGCTTGGACTTGGTTGCTAGAAGAAGAGGCAGGGAGGAGAGTTAGGATTTGGGACATATATTAAAGATGGAGTTAACAGAACTTTCTGATTGATGTGAATGTGGAGTATGTATGTGTGAGACAGAAACAGGCAATGAGGCCAAAGTTTTGGGTCCAAGCAGCTGGGAGAACAGTGTTACCATTTACTGAGGTGAGAACCTTGGGGAAAAGCAGGTTGGAGGAAGAAATCAAGATTTCTATTTTGGATGTGTTGACTTGAAATGTGTGTTAGATATCTAAATGAAGAGAATGAGAGGGTGATTGAATATACATGTCCAGAACTCAAGTGAGAGGCCTATCCTGGGGGTGTAGACTGACTTAGGAGCCCTGGTATAAGAGGTGGTCATATTGGAAGCATGCAGGGATATGAAGAGAAGAGTGCCAAGGACTGAGCGCTTGGGCACACCATCCTTTAGGGTTTGAATAGCAGTCAAGGATCCAAAAATGAGATTGAAAAGGAGTGTCTGGAGGTAGGAAAAATAGTAGGAGAGTTTGGTGGTTAGGAGTTTGGGGAAGAAGTGGGGGAGACCCTCTCTGCCTGCAGCTGAAAGAATGAATAAATCTCTAAGGTTGATGAAGCATGTAGGAGTTTTAAGGCATGATACTGGTTTTCTGTGCCTAATTGGAGAGAGAAGGCACTCATTTTTGACTGCTTAGAATATTCTTTGAGAGTCAGAGTGGAGAAACAGGCTGGAGACAGAAGGAAGAGAATATTATCCCCCTTCTGGGATTAGTCACCTAGTGTTCAATGAGAAAAGTGAGCAAATTTGTTTGTTTCAGTATATATGGAGAGTGTATCATGTACCAGATACTATTGAATTCTCAAAATTATAATTCTATGAGTTATCTCAGAAAATCTAGCATTCATGGCAGTTTTGTATGTTTCCCTCCCTGTTTCCTGTTCCATCATGAGAAGCCTATGCAACGTAAGGACCTTGAACATTAAAAAAAAAGGGAGGATATTCTTAGAAATAAATTGTACAAAGGAAAGAAATCTGATATTCAGAGTTTTAAAGTAAGATTAGTAAAAAATCAAGAACAGAGTTATATCTTGTAGAGTATGGGGATGATGGAGGATAGAACATTGTTAGGAGCTAACATTTATGGAGGACTTACTATGTGCCAAGCACTTTATAGATACATAGCATGTATTAATTTATTTAATATTTCTAGGAACATATAACATATGTACTATTACTGCTATCCTAACTGAGGAAAGTATCATATTTAAAGATTAAGAAACTTGCTCCAAAGTAAATAGCTTGTAAGTGATTGAACCAGGATTCAGATCTAGCTGCCTGGGTCCAGAGCCCACATGCATAATCATGTCCCATTGCCTATGGCAACTCCAAGGGATAGCCTCCAAAAGAAACAGCATTAAGTGGTATTGACTAGGAGGTCCAGCTGAAGGTCAGGAGAATGGTGACAGCTGCAATGGAGGTGGAACAAAAACCTATGAGATTTGACAGCAGAGAATACCAGAAAATTTTTTCAGTGAATACATATCTGTGACTGAGTGAGTGCAGTGTGTGTGTGCATGCATGTTTGTGTATATATGTGTATATGTACATGTTTTTGTGTATGTGTATATGTGAAAAGTGCATGTTGGTGTGTGCATGTATATATATGTGTTTATATATACTTGTGTGTTTGTGTGTGTGTATGAACATGGTATGGGGGAAGCAGCAAAGTCTATCCACACCTGTCAAGGTGTTTTAGCAATTCTACCAGCTTCTCTGCCTAATATATGCTCCAGGGCTTTGAAGACTACAGACTTCTCCAAAGAGGCAGAATGATAGCAGCTGAACTTTCATGTTACATGTGTAAGGGTTTCTCTGAGACGGGTATAACACTGATCTTGCTGTTTTTCCTGAAAATCAATTAAGCATGGTCCACACACACAAAAATCTGTGCAGTTACATTTTGATGTAGTTATCAAACCAGTAGGTTGATAAGGAAGAAGGTAGAAAGAATAACAGGACGTTACATATAAAGGAGAAAGGAGGAATTGGCATCAACCTTCCTACAATTGTTTACCCTATTATTCTATTTCCACTTATTGAGTCATTCTCTCACTACAGCTGGCTGGAGTGGATATGGTCCACCTACCTGAGATCTTAGAAGCAAGGCCTCTTTCTTCATTTCTGAGGCCAAGAAGTCTGCCTGCCTTCTCTTAATCCTTTTCTTAGTTGGATTGTGGAGAGAGGATATCAGGCCTTGGAAGACTAGTTGCAGCTAAACAACTGTCTATTGTCATATTAAAGATAAAAATTATGGCTGCCTCATGAATACATAAAAGGAAAAAATACCACTCAGCTATTTACTTTTTTTTAAAGAGGAAAATGAGCTATATTGCTAACTAAATAAGTGTTACCAGAATTCAAATAGGTGATAATTGCAAAAGAAAGTCTAAATGGGCTTTCATTTTGCACTGAAGAGTGAAAAAGTCATTGGTGTTTCAGAATCATGGAGCATCTAACCCTTTGTCTTCCAGTGTGTAGAAGAATTTTTTGGAATTCTAAAAAGCCTGACCCAAAATGACAGCCACTGTTTACTTAGGGTTCAACTAGGCTAGCCTGTCTAAGATTCTCCATGTTTGTGTTCATACATGGGTTTACTTAAGCCTCTGGTGATATTCAGAAAGCAACAACTGCATTATCTAACAGCATCTGCTTTAATATGCTGGGCAAACACTGGCTGGTAGATACCATACTCTATGGGATCCCAAATAAAAATCTTACAGCAAATACCTCACCTGGACTAGCCATCTTCCATATGATTACTGGACTCCAGCTCGATAGATGCATAGCACTGTCCTAGTCCTTGAGCAGTGTATACAGTCCCTGTTTGGTATAAGGCAGAATATAAACTGTAACATAGGAACATACTGAGTGCATTAAGGATTTTGTTTAGTGATAAGAGTATGCTAAGGGCATTCACATATTTGATAATATCCTGTAATGACAGACCTATAACATGAGAGCAAAGATGAGGCTTGAGATATATTTGGCACATAATAAATAGGATTGGATTAATAGCTCATGTAAAATCTGGACCCCAATCATTTCTGTGACCTAATATTAGCATTTTTGAATAATCACTATATGTTAGGCTCTGTCCTCAGTGGCTTATAAGGAAGTATTTCATTGATTCCTTATGCTATATGAGGTAGAAACTGTAATCAGTCCAGTTCACAATTGAAGAACATACTTAGAGAGATGAGGTCCCTTTCCCAAGGCCATTTAATAGTAATGATGAAGGTGCAGTTGCACCCCGGGCCTGATTTTAAAGGAACTCTGTTAGTATGTTCCCACGTCTGTATATTTGGAGTGAATACACCAAGATACACTTATCCCTAGTTTATAACATATTCTACCCCAGGAAGACTGGTCAGAGTTGTGATCCCAAACTATTTTTTCTAATATTACAAAAGATATAATTAAATTATCCCAGGCCAAGATTTTTAATTGCTGTATTGGTGCCAGAGGTGATTTTATGCTCGAAATGACAGGGTCAAAAGCATGAGCTGGATGTGAGATGCTGGTTTTATCACAGGTTTTTTATAACTCATTCTTACAGAACATCAGAATTCTGGAAGAGGTAGGGCAAGGTAGCTAACTAACAATGAAAGAAAAGTCTCATAAGTCATTTCAATTAATATAATTTAGATCTTCTAGTTTGTTTAAAGTAAATCAAAAGTCATTTAAAAAGTACATTCTGAACATGAAAACCTGTGAAGGATATCCATTGGAAAAGTATTGCCATCTGAGAGATTTGGACTGACTGAATACTATCATTTATAAAACAGTGATTTGGTTTATAAGCCAGGCTTCTCACTGGCTCAAGCAGAAATTATGAGGCAATTGCTCAACCTTTTCAATAAAAGGTAGTCTCTGGTCTGGCTAAATGTCAGTCAGCTGGAATTTGGATTTTTACTTTGCCACTAAGTCGTGTTTGTCATTTTGTCTTTGCTTCTTCCTCCAGTGGTTATGAGGGCACTCTGTGACATTGGAAATCATGGTTTATTCTGTGTAGGTCATTCACTGCTTCATGTGTGTCTTCCACTGAGAGGAAGAGCACCCTGTGGCCAAAGCCAGCTGTGAAGTGGGAAAGTAGTCCCTGTCCACCCACAACATTGTTGGGAGTTTTCAATGAGATAGTGGATATGAAAGCACTTTAGCTAAAAGTGTACTTACCATGGGGCTAGGCGCACTGTCTATACTAATTTATATAGCATTTTCACAGATTTGTGTAGTTTGATTCTCACAACTCCTTAAATAGGAAATGAGATAGTATCAAATCTATTTTACAGATGGGGAAAACAAGGCACAGGGTGATCATATTACGATGGGCAACTGTAGAATGAATGAGCAGAATCAGAATTAAATCACCATTCTTCTGACTTGCTGCCAGGCATTATCCCCTCTAAATATGATCTGTTATTATTCTGCTCTGAATCCCAGAATAATGGAGAACAAATAAATAGAAAGTTTTTAAAAACTAGTTTTTCAAATGGCATGAATAAAAACCCACAAACTTTCTCTCCCTGCATTTAAAGTAAATTTTTTTTTTTTGGAGACTCAGGTTGATTGGAAAAAATAGGGTGATTCAGTAGGTAATTCCTCTTGGTATTTGATTTTATTTTTTGGTGGGCAGCTGCATTTTTCTTTGCTCTGCAGTAGGAAAATATTATTATTGTAACTGAGGATTGCAAATGTGAAAACAGGCTCTTAAATGAAAATTGTATGGGGCACTTAGCATTCTGAAAAATATTTAAGTCATTATGTTGCAGTTCTAAAATTGAATCAATGCTATATTTAATAAGGCACCACAGGCCATGAATTATTGCACATTAATTCATACCCAGTGTGTTGCTAGGCACATGGCTAAAAGCCGAGTGCAGTCAATGCAACTAAACATGAATACACCATAATTCACACACCAGAGGGTCCCACTGTAATTATAAATGCTGTTATGAAGGATTATTTTAAAAAGATTTAGATAGGTTAAGTTTCATGCCTACATGATTCATGATCTATCATATTCTCATAAATGTAGCAGCTCACTCCCTTTTTCTCAATCCCACACCTCCAAGATTTACATGTTAAATCCTAGACCATCATTTTTCTCATCAGTAGGCTCCCTAAGGCTACAGATGTTATTCTGTCGATTTCAGTTTTCATTTGGGGAAAAGCAGAACTTTCTCTTAGTCAAGAAGTGCCATATCAAGCTGTGTTGAGCAACACTTAAAATAGGGGGGAATAGAGAAGGGTAGACATTCTACTGCAGTTGCCCAGGAGACAGAATTATGGTCAGGCTGGAGGGTATGGCTGGGCTCTGCTTCCCCAGGTGGATGCTACTGGGTGCTGAGGGGATTGGAAAATGAAAGGCAGCCGTGATGCTGATTCCAGATGTTATAACAACAAGGAGAGTGAGTGACAGTAAATTAAAGGAGAAATTGTTCTGGTCTGCTTTTATTTTTAACTTCACAAACTATGGTTTGTGGCAGGAAGATTGCACTTAATATTGGTAATTGTAGATGAGGAACTTTTGGGAAAATCCAACTTATTCTGAAAATATTTATACAGTGCTTCCACCAAATTATCTGGGCATCATTTCCAGCAACCTAGAAATGCAGTGGAGACTGGCAGCATTCTAGAGCCAAGAGTTCTGAGTCCTCCCACCAAGGAGCATTAACCCTCACACCTAAACATGTTATGAGGTAAACACTGGAGTAATGTGTGTAGTAAAACTTCATTTTTACAGAATATTTAAAAGCTATGGTATTTATGAAAAAAAATGGTTGACTGATTCTTAGGAAATGTTTATACTCTTATTGATACATGTGTAGCTGCTGGTAAAATGGGTAAAAGGAAAAAAATCAATGTTTTACTGCTAATCATTTGTCAAATAAAATTTCTTTTCTATAATTGTATATAAAAAATGCCAACCTCTATTTTTCCTGAAAATCTATTTTTTTCATCTTACCCTATTAAACTGTGATTTTATCATCTATATTATTAAAGTACATTATAAGCTTTGCAAGGCATGGTATTAACGTAATAGGCAGACTAAATACTATTAAAAGTCAAACACGTGCCAATCATGGTGGCTCATGCTTGTAATCACAGTACTTTTGGAGGCTGAGGCAGGCAGATCACCTGAGGTCAGGCGTTTGAGACCAGCCTGGACAACATGGTGAAACCTATCTCTACTAAAAATACAAAAATTAGCCAGGCATGGTGGTGTATGCTTGTAATCACAGCTACTTGGGAGGCTGAGGCAGGAGAATCTCTTGAATCTGGGAGGCAGAGGTTGCAGTGAGCCAAGACGGTGTCTCTGCACTCCAGCCTGGGTGACAGAGCAAGACTGTCTCAAAAAAAAAAAAAAAAAAAAAAAAAAAAAAGAAATTAAACGAGAAAGAATTTTGTTAAAAATTAATGAACTGAGTTTAATTTACATTTCTACTACCAAGACTAATTGTAAGAGTTTTCACCTTGATTAGTCTTTAGTAAATAAAAATATGCTCAAATTTTATGACAGTGTTTGACTTGCTTGAGCGTTGTAGGAAATTAGATTTGACCAAGGCATTCATTTATTCAGACTAAGGGTGAAAAAATGAACTTTGTTAAACAACAAGCCTATAGATACACGTTAAAGAGCTATGCAGTCTTGGTCATGCATTCACTAGTTGTGATTTTTTTTTTTTTTTTTTTTTTTTTTTTTTTAGCGGGGTTTTTTTGCTTTTGTTACCCAGGCTGGAGTGCAATGCCACGATCTCGGCTCACCGCAACCTCCGCCTCCTGGGTTCAGGCAATTCTCCTGCCTCAGACTCCTGAGTAGCTGGGATTACAGGCACGTGCCACCATGCCCAGCTAATGTTTTGTATTTTTAGTAGAGACGGGGTTTCACCATGTTGACCAGGATGGTCTCGATCTCTTGACCTCGTGATCCACCCGCCTCGGCCTCCCAAAGTGCTGGGATTATAGGCGTGAGCCACCGCGCCCGGCCTGTGATTTTTTAATTATAGATATTATATTGAAATTTCAGCCATACTAAAACATGTTAAAAACTATTTAAGATCCCTAATAATTTACATATGAGAACACCATGCTATGTTGCTATTTTTGTTCTCAATCTAATGTAGTGGTTCTCAGACTTCTACAGAGCATCAGAATCACCAGAGGGCTTGTTAAAATATAGCTTGCTGGGCCTTATTTCTGGAGTTTCTGATTCAGTAGATCTGGATGGGGCTCAAGAATGCTGAAATTGGCCAGATGCCATGGCTCACGCCTATAATCCCAGTACTTTGGGAGGCCAGGGCAGGTGGATCACTTGAGGTCAGGAGATCAAGACTATCCTGGCTACCATGGTGAAACCCCATCTCTACTAAAAATACAAAAATTAGCCAGGCATGGTGGTGGGCGCCTGTAATCCTAGCTACTTGGGAGGCTGCGGCAGGAGACTCTCTTGAACCTGGGAGGCAGAGGTTTTAGTCAGCTGAGATCGTGCTACTGCACTCCAGCCTGGGTAACAAAGCAAGACTCTGTCTCAAGAAAAAAACAACTTGGAAACTAACAAGTTTCCAGGGTGTTGTTGATGTTGTTGATCCAGGACCACGTTTTGAGAGCCACTAATGGATTTTTTAAAATTACAATTACTATTTTCTTTGATACTATTAGCATGCAAGCAGGTATTTGTGGAGACTGACAGAGATAAATTTGAATCTGTGATTTATTTACTTGATGACTAATAGTGCAAATTAATAGGTCTAGATTGAAAGGAGAATGTTCAACATAGGAGTCCTTCCAAGTTCTTGCCCCTTATGGGCATTACTAGTTTGAAGGCTTTCAATCACAGTGCATATGTAGGCGATTCCTGGTTTATGAATGGCTTGCTTTCCAAAGTTTATTGCTTCTTTTTGTATGTTCCACAGATGGGAGAACTATCTAGTGGGAAAAAAATCCTATTAAATCTATATTTGGCTGAGCCACAGTACCAGTGGAACTCTTATTTCCCACTACTTGTAAGGAAATGCATGTCCCAAGTGAATAATAATTAAAATTTACAAAGCAACTTAAAATCTTCAAAGTGTTTTCATATGTATCATCTCATGAAAGCTCTTTAATGTAATAACTGTAACAATATGTTCTGCTTAAGGTTGTATAATGGAATCAGGATTTCAGTGCCAGGTTCGTGGACTCTAGACCTCGTGCTCTTTCCACATGCCATGCTACATGCTACTTCTTCTTTTTTAATTTTTTCTTCCTTCCTTCCTTCCTTCCTTCCTTCCTTTCTCTTTCTTTCTTTCTTTCTTTCTTTCTTTCTTTCTTTCTTTCTTTCTTTCTTTCTTTCTTTCTTTCTTTCTTTCTTTCTTTCCTTTCTTTCTTTCTTTCTTTCTTTCTTTCTTTCTTTCTTTCTTTCTTTCTTTCTTTCTTTCTTTTTTTTCT